>NW_006239333.1:2878-20374 GCF_000226075.1 Solanum tuberosum | reverse complement strand
GATATTCAGAAACATATATCTACATCACAAGAGAAATTGTTGACAAAAACAAATGAGCTTATACTACAATAAAAATTAAGCTTACACAAACTTCAACTGACATTATTACAAGTTACATGAACTTTTCTTTGTTGAAATTACTAGAATATTAAGAAATAGTAAATCAATAAAACAAAAGGGCAATGTATATATAGTAATAAATATTTTGAAGCAAACTTCATGACAATCTAAATCATAAGTAGCATTGATTAATAAAGTCATTCGTTTGTCTTTGGCATCAAAAACCCAAATCGTGACAATTCTCTAACTCTTGAGAAGTTTAATAATTTTGGAAAAAGATATTCAGAAACATATATCTACATCACAGGAGAAATTGTTAACAAAAACAAATGAATTTAGACTACACTAGAAATTACACTAATACAAACTTTAACTGACGTTATTACAAGTCATATGAATTTTTCTTCGTTGAAAATACTGAAATATTAAAAAATAGTAAATTACAAAAACAAAAGGGCAATGTTTATATAGTTATAACTATTTTGATGCAAACTTCCTAACAATCTAAATCACATAAGTAACATTGATAAATAAAGTCATTCTTTTGTCTTGGGCATAAAAAAATAAATCGTGACAATTCTCTAACTCTTGAGAAGTTTAATAATTTTGGAAAAAGATATTAAGAAGCATATATCTACATCACAAGAGAAATTGTTAACAAAAACAAATGAATTTAGACTACAATAAAAATTAAACTAATACAAACTTCAACTGGCGTTGTTACAAGTCATATAAACTTTTCTTCGTTGAGAATATTTAAATATTAAGAAATAGTAAGTCAGTAAAACAAAAGGGCAATGTTTATATAGTAATAACTGTTTTGAAGTAAACTTCCTGAGAATCTAAATCACATAAGTAGCATTGATAAATAAAGTTATCCTTTTGTCTTGAGCATCAAAAAAATAAATCGTGACAATTCTCTAAACTCATGAGAAGTTTAATAATTTTTGAAAAAGATATTTAGAAACATATATTTACCTCACAAGAGAAATTGTTAACAAAAACAAAATAATTTAGACTACATCATGTTAACTTCATATATTGGAACATTACATACTAATGTATATATTAAGCAAAAAAATAGCTATTATATCATAAGAATTATTTTCCTCAAGTACTTGAGGTTAAGGAATATACCCTCTTAGGTTAGAACAATTTACTTCATATGAATAGTGGTACCTCATATTCCGCTAAATTTCGAACTCACTCAATGACAATAAATTACACAAAAAAATTTAAAATGCAAGAAGAAGAAGAGTAAAAGATTTAAAAAAAATTGTGGTTGAAAAATGAGAGGAAACTCCTCTATTTATAGTCAACAAAGGGTAGTATGAACATGTATTTTTGTGTTTTATCTGAAAAGTCATGACCTTTCCGAGAAGTCACAACTTATTGAAAAAGTCACAACTCTTTGAAAAAGTCACAACTCATCAAAAAATCGCAACCCTTTGTAAAAAGTCACAACTTATCAGAAAAGTCACAACTCATCGAAAAAGTCAAAACCTAAGTTAGGGATATTAGAGTAATTTAACATTCAAGTTAGGAGTTCATTCTTTTAAGGTAATATAGATAGATAGATAGATATAGATAATGATAATTTTGATCTTAAACCTGTCAAATAGTGTGGACAGATAAATGATTGTCCAAATAAAATACGCAATATATATATATATATATTTTATTTTACTTTAAAAATGATGTTTTGGACTCATAGTCCATAGATCAAGATATAATGTCAATGATTACCAATAAATTCTTGTGCTAAAAGTATAATCTTAGGATATCAAATATGACTTGTGCCTTGGGGCATAAAATATTTTACAAAAGTCTTGACATTATTGTATGGAGATAAATTCTCATGTGGTACTACAAGAAAAACACGAATTACCAACATGTTTTGTTGGTAAATTTATTAAATCAATTGGTAATCTGAATTACCAACAGATATTGATATGTTGCTAAAAAGGCTTGTTGGTAAAATTTTCAAACCAATTTGATGTCGTTGGAAATATTAACAACAAAAAGTCAGTTAGTAAATGACAAAAAATGTTGGTAATTTTTGTATCTCGACTCTTAGATTTCCGTCGGTAAATTTGCTAACTAAAATTCAGTTGGTATTCTATTAGTAATTTTACTAACAAGTAGAAAATAAGTTAGTGAATTTAGTTCTCTATTATTCAAGTTTTGTTTGTAATCGGTTGGTAAATATAGTAACGAGAAAGTGTCATTGATATTTTGTTAGCAACTATTCTAACATAATATTATGTTAGTAAATGTCACGACCCGAGTCTACACCCTGGATATGGCCGGCACTTAAGAACTATTGCTGGTCCCAAGCGAACCCTCATCCTGGCTGACTACAAGCGTAAGACTAACTTAAGCATGCAAAAACTTAAAAACTGAATAAAATCCATTGAACTCCAATAGTGAACTTTAAGAAAGTATGAACAATACTCAAAATAAAGTAAATACAAAAAACTCTTCAACTCTGTCTATCTATGAAGCCTCTACTATTACAGAAAGATATCGGGACAAGACCCATGACATCTTAAAACTACTAACTGTAAGGTAAATGTAAAGTCCTCCAGAATATAAGAAGGCTTACCAAAGATGACTGAAATATCAAATGACCTCAACGAAACGCCTGCTGATGATCCTGAATACCTGTATCTGCATCATGAAATGATGTAGGCCAAATGACTCAGTATGTGGAATGTACGAGCAAGTAAGGGGAATTCTATAACATAAACATAAGCTTGAACTTCATAAAAAGGAAACATACTTACCTCTTCTCAATTCACTCAACTAAACTCAACTCAAGAATATGATACTCAACTCAAAGGTACTCAACTCAAGATACTCAACTCTGGATACTCAACTAAAGATAAAGCAACAATAGAAGATGAAATATATGGAAAACTTTTAAAATAGTAGATAGCAACTCAATGTATTGAAGAATACAATAACAACTAAATTTGTATATAAAAATACAATATAACTCTGTGGAAGATTCTCTAACCGACAACCATCACTATGAGTTATGTTATGATACGACATCTCACCCATGCTGCCAGAACTATCCTATACTTTTCTGGGGTATAGAACCTCTCAACTAAGTGGATCCACTAGTCTATGCTCAAAAGCATTATGGAATCATCTAAAAAGTATGACCCTTTCTACCCACATTTGCAAAATGGTTTATGAGGACTTTGAGTTATCTGAACTCGTCCCCATATTAGTGTTCAATACTACTCCCAAAAATATACTAGCTCATATGTTTAAAAACATAACTTTATTTGCGTTTTGAGATTATTACTCAAAATCTTTCTCTTAAAAGAGATGATACTCAAACTGCTCAAAAACTCTTTTGGAAATCTCAATTTCCTCTCATCTTAAATGTAAAAACATTTACTCTTGGGAATACTTAGTTCCCATATATCATTTTAAAGAAAATGAACTCAACTCTACTCTTCCTCAACTCTGTGCTCAAGTCTTTAAAACAAGTTTTAAAATATATTGTAAAAAGACTTCTTAAAATAGGGTTCATGCCGAATTATGGACGTGAATGTTTCAATTCAAGGTTTTCAATAACCATACATAGAACTCAATACTTGGAACACAACAACTCCAGAACTCAAGGAGTCAATGATACTACTCATCTCAAGAATGCTCGACTCGGAGGGTTCATGCGGAATTATGGGCATGAACTACTCAACTCAAGGACTCAATGATACCTCTCATCTTAAGACTGCTCGACTCATAAGGTTCATGCGGAATTATGGGCATGAACTACTCAACTCAAGGACCTTCATGGGTAACATGTAGTAGCCCATGATTAGGAATATAATCCCAAAATGATTAGAAACTCAATACTCAAGACTTAGAACATGAAGATACTACTCCTCTCAAATATACTCAACTGATGGAGTTCATGCGGAATTTATGGGAATGAATGACTCAACTCAAGGGTCTAAATAACAATATGGAACTCATGTATACGACTCTTATCATTCTCATACTTACTTCCTCAAAACTCAATTTAAAACTCAAATGTTGACTTCGAAAAACTTCTCAAGACCTATAACTCAAAATAGGGTTCATGCTAAATTATAGACATGAACAAATCAACTCAAGGATCTCAATAAAAATATAGAAACTCAATAATTAGGAATAGAATTTTTAAAAGAACCATGAACTCAAGAACTCAAATCGACTGATCTCAAGAATACTCAAATCTAGTAAAATCCTAGATTTCTCTTTTACTGATTTGAAAGTAGATGTAGGGCGTGAGGATGAACTAGTCCAACACTATGATAGCCTTACATACCTGGAAAAACAAGGTTCTTGAAGAATCTTGAAGAAGAACTTGATTAGAAGCCTTGAAACCCTAGCTTGAAGGTAAACGATCAAGAAAACCTTTTCTTGAGATTCTTGAATTAGTTTCTTGAAATATCTATGACAAAGAATTATGATTTTCATTAGTGATTCATAATTTTATGGAGGAATTTGAGTTGAAAAGAATGGAATGCTTGGAGAAAGACTTACCTTGAAGAATAATGTTGAATGGAGTATTCTACTTTGATTTTTCCTTAGGGTTTTACACTTGGGTTTGAGAGAGAAGAGAATGATGGATTAAAAGATGAAAATCTGATTGTTTTGAGTCTTTTATTAGTCAAGAATTTCGTTTAGGGTTTTCTTGGAGGTAAAAGGACAAAAAACAACGCTTTTTAATATTTTCCTATCGGCTAATTCGTAACAGCACTGTATCAGGTTACTAAAATAGTCATAACTTTTTACCTAGAAATTGGATTGACACGAAATTGGTGGCGTTATAAAGTAGATTCAAATACCTTTAATTTGATAGGTTACGGGCCACGTAACTCTTTATATTCTAAGAGATATGGTCGTTTGAAGTTGACCAAAATAGAATCTTACATCAAAACTTAATCGATAAGGAAACTTCAAGAACAGTTATCAAGAACTCATCAAGAAAATAAATTTCTCAATATTCATGGATAGATTTGCAAATAAAACTCATGATTGGCTTGTGGGTGAACAAACCCAACACTATGAAAGCTTACATACCTCAAAGAACTAGGTTCTTGGCGAAATCTTGAATTTTTTGAACTAACGCTTGAAACTTTGAACTTTTTCTCCTCTTGAATCTTCTCTCTAAAACCCTAAATGCTTTTGGGGATGAATGAAACTGACTCTAATCAGTTTAGACTCCTAAAACCTTACTAAAAACGTTTAAATCCGATTGGGTAAGGAAAAGACCAAAATACCCCTCATATTTTTGGGTAACTTTCCTTATTTGGACAGCCCGACTTCAAACGGGCATATCTCCCTCATACAAGCACGAAAATTAGCAATCTCGGCGGCATTGGAAAGAGGATTCCAAGGCCTTTCATTTGATATCTTATGGGTCTCCTAACTCATCATGTGCTAAAAGTTATGGTTATTTGAAGTTGACTCAAAACTTAAAAGAACTAAGGAATGACTTGAATGAATTCTCTTTAATTCTTTTTTGGAACTCAAGGTGCTATATCTAGTGACTTGACCTTAATACTTAAGAATTTTTAAATTCCTTGGTAAAATCCATTCACAATGAAGGATGGTTCTAGTTTTAGTTCAAATTTTTTTTGGGGTGTTACAGTAAGTATAAGCGTTCATTCCTTCAATCGATTGGAAAGTTGTATGCTCAATTTTTCTTTTTATTAATCTGCTAATAATTCAAAACTTTGTAAAATATAGCATACATGAATCTATTACTTGGAAAAATCTAAAAAAAAATAACAATTCAGCAGTATGAAATAAGTAGTAATTAACATCTATTGTAACGTCATACAAAAGTTAGAAGCAGAACTTGAAATTAGGACTTACAATTAGGGCTTGATCTTCTTTTTACTGAGAAGAATGAGAGGGAAAATTTTGACCCAAAAAATGAGTGGGAAATGGGAAAGCGCGGGTAAAATGGATAATAAGTCTCTAAATTAATATTCGATAAATTAAGAAATTCTCTAAAATAAGTTTTTTTACTGGTTCCGACTTGAGTCAGTGGAAAAAATATATCTCAATTTTGATAAGATAATAAATTTTCGAAAGACCCCTATATAAATATATATCCCATTAATATTATAAATTAATCATTCTTTAAATTACAAAAATATCTAAGACAATTTGGTAATATATGATTCTAATATTTTTTTTTATTTGTTAAAATTAAAATCTAGTTGAAGCTCATCTCTAACTTTTCTTATTGCATCCAAAAGTTCTAGTGTTGTCTTCTCGAACTACCAAAAAATTGTGATGAGTTTGAGACACAATAAGTATTTCCTTACTCGTACTTGGTTCTAAAGGTATTGTGTCATCTTCAACTTCATCATCAACATTTTTTCTCGATGGCATCTATAATTTCTTCTAAACTCTAGGCCTCTGAACATTATCATTGTTAACTGAGTAATCCAAAATGCTATCGACATCCATTTAATTATGCTAACCTATACATAAATTAATAAGATACAATGATTCAGATGTAATCAAAATTAACCTTCATTAACTTTCAAAAAATACTCTTTAAATTAATTTATATTAATTTATTGATAAAAATACCTCTACAAAATAATAATATTTCATGATCTAGAAAATATTAATCTATAGAGGTACTACTATATTACAATCAATAATTTTTTAAAAAAAATCTATCTAAATTAATAAGAGTGTATTTTATTAGAGAAACTACATAATTAGACATACTCACTATGGAACTTCTATGATATGATAAATGAAGGATGCCGATGGCAAGGCCCAGACACATCCAAAACTAAAATAAATGTAAATATCTAGGGTGTACAAAAATTGAACCGAGCGATAAACCAAATCGAAAAAAGTGTTATTGATTTATTGTTATTGGGTTAATGATTTCTTAATGATTTTATAAAAAAATCGGGTTATTGATTCGATTTTGGGTTTTAAATATTGAGTTATTGGGTAAATCGATAACCCATTAACACTGTAATAATTTACTAATTTACCTGTACGTAAATATTCAATATTAATCTCAATAACTCACTATTATTGTCTTTGCCCTTTAGCTTTCAATTCACACTTCAAAGTGACTTACAATTCACAACTTCACATTATACAAAATGTCAAAACCTAAAGTAAGAACTTTATTCCTCTTAATTTCTCTTTGTATTACACTTGTATAGTTATTTTCATGTTATTATTAATATTTTGATTTTATGAGCATTTGTAAAATTACATTATTTTCTTGTCGCATCAAATTGTTGGAGAAGTCATATATATTCTTATAACCATTTTCATATTGGTTAAATAAAAAACTGAACAATTAAGGACCAAAATCGATAAATCGAAAATCAAAAAAATATATCTTATTGGTGTAGTTATCCATTTAGCGTATTTAAAAACTGAAAATCAATAAACCGAATTGTAACAACATGTTCCCGTCGTTATAGAAAAGCCAACGGGGAAAATTTTGGGTCGGAAACTTTTTGGTAGTAACTTGGAATTTCCCAACCTAGTCTAGATTCGGACAAAATCGGAGTGAGTAAGGTCTAGGGAAATCTGGTAACAATTGGGAGATCTAATTATGAATTTGATCATATGAGTAGATAGCTAAGACATTAAGGAACCCGTACGACTTTAAGGAATTAAATTCGGGTGAGTAGAACTCTTGAAACTAATGTTAGCGTGAACGGGTATTTTCTGAGTGTCATGGGACGAAGGTGTGTTGTGAAATGGGAATTTAAAACTCTTAAATCGACTCACTGATTCCATGCAACCCGCTATGGAGGAATTAGTTCCGCCATGGCGGGGCCGCTGTAGTGGGGTGAGGATTGTTGTGGCGGGGCAGACGCGACTTAAGTCGGAAATAAACCCCAAAAATGTTTTATTCTGCAAGTTTCGACTTTGAGAGCTAAGGAATGACCCCATGTGTTTTCTTGACACTTTTTCACCATTCTTGAGGCTAAATGTAAGGTTTTGACTCCCCGAATCATTTTTTTGATCCGTAGAACTTAGTTTCTTGGGTGATTATTGTTGGCGAAGGGTTTTGGAACTGTTTGGATGGTGGGAAAAACTCTAATTTGGATATTGGGATCAAGGGTTTGATCTAGGGTTGATAGTGCTGATTATATTCCGAGTAATTAAGTCTCATTTATTGATCCTAACATTATATTGATTGTTTGTAGACCAAGAACAAGCGAAAAGAATTCGGAAAGGGAAGAATCAAGTTTCTTAGGGGATTCAAGCTTTGTTTGAGGTAGGTGATGGTTGTGATTTCATGTGGTGTGATATATGTTTGTTCTTGCTTCATTATAATGCATGTATGTATGCGGATGTTGCATTGTTGATCTCACTAATCGTAAATGAGGATAATTGAATAATTGCATGCCATGAATCATGACTTGATTGTTTGATTATGAGAATGTACTTGTGACTGTGATTGTGGCTTGTTGAATGGATCGGGTGTTGCGTTCTGACACACTAACTTAGATCGAGTGCCACATTCCGACGCATATATGGGATCGGGTGTCACGTCCGGCACACTAACTTGGATCGGGTACCACGTACCGGTACGCTAACAGTTTGGGTATGGGTTCCGTGAGAGGACCAATAACTTGGCATATTTGTATATCTTGAGATTATGAAATTATACGTTGTTCGTAAGCGATATTGATATTTTATATGTTTGGTGTATGCATGTTTATGCTGTTGTAATTACTTGCTTATATTGCACTTAGTGGGATAGCCGCGTGATCCTATTAGTACAATGTGGTTGTGTATTGATACTGCACTTGCTCTTTCTTTGTTGAGTACATGACATCTTTAAGCTGCTACTGACATACCTCGTTTAGAAGATCATTGATCGTCATCGAATTCAAGGGTGAGCCAGTTCTTCTGGGCTGCCTTGAGTTCTCCTTTTGTTTAGTCCATTTCTTCGGACTTAGACTAGTTCTTTAGATAACTCTCTGTTTAGTTTGGGTTGTACCCATTTCTTTAGACTACGGTACCTTGTTAGAGTTTTGGTACATTAACTTTCAGGTTCTAGGCGTTCTTTCCGCAATCATTTGTTAAATTTTTAGAGTTTATGGGAGCTATACTTTAATTCTGCATTTAAACCTGCTTTCGTATCTTTAAATGTGTAGTTTTATGGTTAGTTGGGTTGTAGTAATGGTTCTCCAACCGGAGAGTTAGTGTGGGTGCCAATCACGATGGTCTGGGTCGTGAAAAAGTTAGTATCAGAGCCCTAGGTTCGTTGTTCTCGATGTACCAAAACAAGTCTAGTAGAGTCTTGCGGAACGGTACAGAGACGTCTGTACTTTTCTTCGAGAGGCTATAGGACTTTAGGAAATCTCTCTATTTTCTCTTGTCTCCTTTCGTTCTATAACTTGATTCCAATTGGAATTTGGTGATTCGAATTGGTATCTAATCTCCTTCATTCTTTTGTCTGCAGATGGTTAAAACTAGGTTCAATGGCATCAGACCCATAGCTCCCGTCAATTTGTCAGCTGAGGATCTGCATCAAGAGGTCGCCGTCGAGGCAGAGGTAGAGGAATAGCTAGGGGTAGAGGCCGAGGAAGGGTGGCACCTACTAGGGATGGAGCACCAGTTGAGAATGCTCCTAGAAATGAGGCCTCTCCTGCGCATCAAGAAGAGGTAGAGGAGAATGTAGAGGTTGAGAATGAGAAGAATGTTGGACAAGAGGAAGAGGTGCAGACTGAGACTACATGTATCCCTCCCTTAGACCCAGTGTAAGCTCAACAGCTTATGTCGTTCTTGAAAGGATTGGTTGGTCCTGGAGTGTTTCCCTTTGTTCAAGCAACTCAAGCTCTTGCCAATCCCCCTATTCCTATCATTGTCCCCAAGGTGGGTGGAACTGTAGGTAATGATGCTTTCTTTCGTCCTTTGTTGGGTCCTATTATGACTGGTAATGAGCATGAGATGTTCACTAAGTTCTTGAAATTGAAATCGCCGGTGTTCCATGGTTCTGAGAGTGAGGACGCCTATGAGTTCATCCTAGATTGCTATGAGAGGCTTCATAAGTTGAGAATTTTCCATCAACATGGAGTAGAGTTTGTGACCTTCCAATTTCAGGGTGAGGCTAAGCAGTGGTGAAGAGCTTATGTGGAATACATATCTTCAGTTTTACCCCAACTTACTTGGACCCAGTTTCATACTCTGCTTTTGGAGAAGTATGTGCCCCGGACCTTGAGAGATCGTCAAAAGGATGAGTTCATGGATTTGGAGCAAGGTGGTATGACTGTGGCTGCTTATGAGGCCAAGTTCCATGCTTTGTCTAGATATGCTACACAATTGGTGACTACTGAGGAAGAGAGGATCCACCTATTTGTTAAGGGACTAAATTCTGAATTGCAGGTATTGTCTGTTCATATGACCTCTGCAGAAAAAGCTTCAATGAGGTAACAAATTTTCTAAAGAAAGTGAAGGGGGTGAGGCGAGACGGTCAGGCTAAGGCATTGGCTAACAAGGCCAAGAATTGTAACACCCCGCAACTAGAAAGAGCTAGAAGTAGAGAGAGTCATTTTTGGAAAGAATGAACAATCATGAAATTTGACGAAATTAAATTAAATATGTGTTTTGGGTCAACTTAAACGACCAAAACTCCTAGCTCAGGATGAGTTAGGTGTTCTGTAAGATACCGCCGGAAAGATCTTTGAATTATATTTCCAAGCCGCCGAGTTTGCACGATTTCGAGTTCGTATGCGGGAGATATGCCTATTTGAAGTTGGGATGTCTAGATAAGGAAAGTCAAAACCAGATTTTAGAAGGGTATTATGGTCTTTTCACCACCTTATTAATTATTTTCATTTTTGGTAATTAAGTTGGGGTCTAAACTGATTGGATTCAGTTTACGCTATTGAAAAATAAGTTAGGGTTTTGAGAGAAGAGAAAAGAAGAGGAGAAAAGAGGAGAAGAAGAAAGAATCACCAAGTTCTTGAAGTTTTGCTTGAGGATTTCGCCAAGGGTTGATCCCTACGAGGTATGTGAGATCACATAGCATTGGATTAGTTCACCCACGCGCCAATCATGATTTGATTTAGCGTAATTATGTTCTTGAAAGACGAGTTTATGAGTTCTTGATGAATATTGTTGAAAGTTTCGTTTGAATCTTGATTCTTCAAGTTAGGAGAAGTTCTTGAGTTAGATTCATGAAATTAGATGTCGTTTTGAGTAGATTCTTGCATATTTTGGGTATGTAGTCGAATCTATGGGGTCGTTTGGTTGGGAACTAGTTGTCCCAGGATTAACTATCATGGGATTAGTTATCCTGGGATAACTTATCCCACCATGTATATGGGATAACTTATCCCATCAATATGTTATAAATGGTGGGATAAGTTATCCCAAATATGTCAACCAAACACGACATCTAAATTTGATCTGAGGACTATTTTTTCTTATCCCCCACACCAAACGAGCCCTAACTGTTTGGGGAAAGACCCAATTGACTTTAGGGGGTTTAGGGTTGAAAAATGACCAAGATAATTCGTCAAAAATCAAGGAAAAGGGGTGGGGCGCTGCGCCACTCAGAGTGCCCCACAAAGTTCTCCGAAGTTTGGCCTCTGGGGCGCCGCGTCAGCCAGAGCGCCCTAAGCCAGACTCTAAAGTTTTGCAACGTACCTATGTTTCCTAGTTGATTCCTACACTCTAAGGTACGTCTAAACAACGTGAAATCATCAATAACATGAGATTATGAATCTTGAATCCATAATTCAATTCAAGGAAATTAATAGTCAAGTCAAGAGAAGTTCACAGAGTTTTCCAAAAGTCTTTTTCAAATGTTTTAACTTTGTTTTAAGATTTGAGTTTTGAGTTGAGTAAAGAGTAAGAGTTGAAGTTCATTTCTTCAAAAGAGTATATGGGGACTATGTATTCCCAAAGAGTTTAAACTATTTTCACATTTAAATAAGAAAGAAAACTGAGATTTCGAAAGAGCCTTTGAGCTAGTTTTCAGAAAAAAGTTAAAAATGCTTTCACAATTAAGCAAGAGAGGAAACTTTGATTTCCAAGAGGAGACTTTGAGCTAAGTTTTGAGCAATTATCTCAAACCACATAAAGAAGATATATTTTTAAACATAAGAGCTAGTATTATATTTTGGGAGTAGTATTGAGCACCAATATTGGGGGAGAGTTCAGACAACTCCAAGCCCCCATAAACCATGTAGCCACCATGGGTAGAAAAGGGTCATACTTTTTAGATAATTCCTTAGTGCATTTTAGCATAGACTAGTGTATCCACTTATTAGTCAGGTTCTATACCCTCGGCAAGGTATAGGACGGCCCTGGCAGCATGAGGCAAAATGTTGTATCATCACATTAGATCTTAAGTGATAGTCGGTTAGAGAAACTCTCACAAAAGTATTTTGTATTCTTATATACACAAAAGTAAATTGTATTTTTATATACATTTCAGAGTTTACATTGTATTTTTGCATACACACAAAGTCATTATTGTATTTCTAAATACAAAAAGTTGTTATCCATGTTTCAAAAAGCTTTTCTTTATATTGCACTTGTTTATACATCTTTATATTGAAATGAGTTCAGTTGAGTTCAGTTGAGTTTAGACCAGGTTTGTTCTTTTAGTTCCTTTTCAAGATTATGTCTTGTTTAGTATTCCCCTCACATGCTCGTACAGTCAATGTACTTATGCCATTTGGCCTGCATCTTTTAGTGATGTAGATACAGGTAACCAGGAACAGTATCCAACGCATCGTTGATTCTAGTTGAGCTTTAAAGTTTGTTGGTGAGCCTCCTTGCTTCCGAAAGATCCTTTTTTTATGGCTTTCAGTATGTTTAGTTTTTTAGGATGTCGTGGGTCTTTTCCCGACGTCTGTCTCAGCTGTTTAGAGGCTTCATAGACAAATGTTAGTTCTTGAGTCTTTCTATTTCCTGTTTTGATGGGTTGGACTTGAGCTG
Organism: Solanum tuberosum; assembly: GCF_000226075.1. Taxonomy (NCBI): domain Eukaryota; kingdom Viridiplantae; phylum Streptophyta; class Magnoliopsida; order Solanales; family Solanaceae; genus Solanum; species Solanum tuberosum. The sequence continues at coordinate 7,348 of NW_006239333.1, read as the reverse complement.
CCGCTTTTGCTAGTGAATGTTATTTTAATACATTCTAAGTTTATTATTGAGCAGTTCAATTTACTTTTTAAAGTATTTGTATCATGAGTAAGTCTTCCGCTCAATAAGTAAGCCAGACCAAGGGTTCGCTTGGGACCAACAATGATTCTCGAGTGCCAGTCCCGCCCAGGGTGTAGCTTGGGGAGTGACAAACTTGGTATCAGAGCACATAGTTCAAGAGTCCTAGGGAGTCTATGAATCCGTGTGTGTAGGGTCCTAGTTATTGGTGTGAAGCCTGCCACATCTATAATTAAGAGGCTGCAACACTTAGGAGATTATCTCACTTTTTTCATACTCATTTCGTGCGATAGAATGTATCTCTATAAAAGTCTATTTCTAACTCGTGCTTACGTGTGTCTTTTAGATCATACCTCCACAAAGAGCTGTCGAGGTCATCCGGATACGAGAAATGTTGAACCATAGGAACAAGGGGTACCTAATACATCAGAAGTGCAACCCCAATGAGGGGTCACCAATGCTAAGTTCCGTGAGGCCATACAGATGTTGAGACAAGTTGTGACAAATCAAGTTGGGCAACAGAGAGGGAATCGACAGGAAGTGGCTGACACTTCAAGGATCCGTGAGTTCTTAAGGATGAATCCACCGAGCTTTACTGGTTCAAGCACCACAGAAGATCCAGAAAACTTTGTTGAGGAACTTCAAAAGGTTTTTGAGATCATGCATGTTGTTGATATTGAAAGGATGGAACTAGTTGCATACCAAATGAAGGGTGTGGCTAGGATATGGTTCGACCAATGGAAGAAGAACTGAGCTGAGGGAGCACCACCTGTGAGTTGGGCTTGTATTGAGGAGTCCTTCTTGGGGTGTTTCTTCCCCTGAGAACTGAGAGAAGCAAAGGTAAGACAGTTTCTAACTCTTAAGAAGGATTCACTAAGTGTTCATGAGTATAGTCTGAAGTTCACACAACTTTCCCACTATACTCCGAGGATGGTTGCTGACATGAGGAGCAGGATGAGTTTATTCGTTGTTGGGTTGTCTCACCTGTCAAGCAAGGAAGACAAGTCAACTATGCTGATAGGGGATATGGACATAACACGACTAAATATCCATGTGCAACAAGTTGAGGAGGACAAGCTGAGGGATAGAGAAGAGTTTAAGAATAAGAGAGCTAAGACATCAGGGAATGAGTCCGGGCAGACGAAGATTATGCTAACCGGTCACCCTTTCCAACAGAAACAGAAGGGACCTGCTCCATCATCTACTAGTGCACCTTCACCAAAGAACAAAAGTGAGTAAAATAGTCAAAATTTCAAAGCTAACCCTGCCTATTCTCAAGGTAGTATGTCACAAGGGGGTAATAAGCCACATGTATGTGCTTAGTGTTGTAGGAACCATTCAGGGATGTGTTGTGATGGATCCACTGGTTGCTTCAAGTGTGGCCAGAACAGTCATTTTATGAGAGAGTGTTCGAAGAACAATCAGGGTAAGGTAATAGAGCCTAGTCTTCTTCAGTTGCTCCAGCAGACCGAGCTGCATCTAGAGAAGCCACTTCAGGGGCAGGCGGAGGAGGAATCCGTCTGTATTCTATCACCAGTCGCTAAGAGTAAAAGGATTCGCTAGATGTTGTCACTGGTATGATCCAAGTCTTTAACTTCAATGTTTATGCTTTGCTAGATCCAGGAGAGAGTTTATCCTTTGTAACTCCTTATTTTGCAATGAATTTTGATATTCTTCCTGAAAAACTTGGTGAGCCCTTCAGTGTTTCTACACCTGTTGGCGAGTCTATTCTAGTAGATAGAGTCTATCGTGATTGTCCCATTTCCGTCAATCACAAGAGTACCATGACTGATTTAGTTGAGTTAGACATGGCAGATTTTGATATTATTCTTGGTATGGACTGACTTCATGCCTGTTATGCCTCAGTATATTGTAGAACTCGAGTAGTCACGTTCCAGTTTCCTAATGAGCAAGTTATAGAGTGGAAAAACAGCTCATCAGTGCCTAAGGGTCATTTTATTTTGTACCTTATGACAAGAAAGTTAGTTTCCAAGGGGTGTGTCTATCACTTAGTCCGAGTTAATGACTCTAATGTTGATATACCTCATGTTCAGTCAGTTCCAGTAGTAAAAGAGTTTCCAGATGATCTTCCCGGAGTACCTCCTGAGAGAGAAATAGACTTCGGTATAGACTTTCTTCCAGATACTCGTCCTATATCTATTCCGCCATATAGGATCACCAGCAGAGTTGAAAGAGTTAAAGGAACAGTTGAAAGATCTCCTAAAGAAGGGTTTTATTCGACCAAGTGTCTCACCTTGGGGAGCTCCGGTCTTTTTTGTGAGGAAGAATGATGGTTCCCTTAGGATGTGTATAGATTACCATCAGTTGAACAAGGTTACCATCAAGAATAAGTATCCTCTTCCGAGAATTGACGATCTCTTCGATTAACTTTAGGGTGCTACTTGTTTCTATAAGATAGACCTCAGATCAAGCTACCATCAGTTAAGGGTAAGGGAATGTGATATTCCAAAAATAGCTTTCAGGACCCGTTGTGGTCATTATGAGTTTTTAGTCATGTCGTTCGGTTTAAATAATGCACCTGCAGCGTTCATAGACCTTATGAATAGAGTATTCAAGCCTTATTTAGATATGTTTGTTATCGTGTTCATTGATGACATACTAGTAATTCGAGGAATGAGGAAGATCATGCTAGCCAACTCAGAATAGTTCTCCAAACTTTATAGGATTAAGAGTTGTATGCCAAGTTCTCTAAGTGTCAGTTTTGGCTTGAGTCTGTGGCATTCTTAGGCCACATTGTTTCCGGTGATGGAATTAAAGTTGACACTCAGAAAATAGAGGCAACGCAGAATTGGCCTAGACCCACATCTCCAACTGATATTAAGAGTTTCTTGGGGTTGGCTAGATATTATAGAAGGTTCGTAGAAGGGTTCTCATCTATTTCGTCCCCTTTGACTAAGTTGACTCAGAAAACAATGAAATTTCAATGGTCTGATTGTGAGAAAAACTTTCAGGAATTCAAAAAGAGGTTGACTATTGCCCCAGTATTAACCTTACCAGAAGGTACGCAAGGCTTTGTTGTATATTGTGATGCGTCCAAAGTTTGTTTGGGTTGTGTGTTAATGCAGAATGGCAAGGTTATAACTTATGCCTCAGACAGTTGAAAGTTCATGAGAAGAATTATCCAACCCATGATCTAGAGTTGGCTGCCGTAGTATTTGCTTTGGAAATATGGTGTCATTATCTTTATGGTGTTCATGTGGATGTGTTCACCAACCACAAGATTCTTCAGTATGTGTTTAGTCAGAAAAAGCTTAATCTTAGACAGAGAGGTGGTTAAAGTTAATCAAAGATTATGACATGAGTATTCTTTATTACCCAGGTAAGGCTAATGTTGTTGATGATGCCTTGAATAGATTGTCTATGGGTAGTACCGCCCATTTTGAGGAAGTTAAGAAAGAGCTAGCAAGAGATGTGCATAGAATTGCATGATTAGTGATGAATGGGACTGAATCATCATTAGTGTCATAAGTGAAAGAAAAGCAAGACCAAGATCCTATTTTGCTTGAATAGAAGGCAAATGTTCATAAGCAAAAAGTAATGGCTTTTGAACAAGGGGGAGATGGTGTATTGAGGTATCAATGTAGATTATGTGTACCAAGGGTGGATGATCTCCAAGAGAGAATCATGGAGGAAGCTCATAGCTCTAGATATTCAATTCATCCAGGTTCCACAAAGATGTATCGTGAGTTGAGAGAAGTGTATTGGTGGAATAATATGAAGAAGGGTATTGCAGAGTTGGTTGCTAAGTGTCCAAATTTCCAACAAGTTAAAGTAGAGCACCATAGGCCCGGTGGTATGACGCCGAATATAGAACTTCTGGAATGGAAGTAGGAGATGATAAATATGGATTTCATCACAGGTTTACCACGGTCTCGTAGACAACATGACTCGATTTGGGTGATTGTAGACCGAATGACTAAATCAACCCATTTCTTACCGGTAAAGACTACCCATACAATAGAGGACAATGCCAAGTTGTATCATCAGGTGGTAGTTAGACTTCATGGGGTGCCAATTGATATGCTCAAATTACACCTCCTTACAGAAGTATAAGCGATCATTATCAAGTAAAGAACCCAACTTGTATGTTGGGGTCGATCCCACGAGGAAAATGGTTTAGACTTTATTTTAACCAACAATTATATTCGATTAGTCAAATTATTTCCAGAAACAGGTAATTAAAGGGGGGTGGTGTTTGTGCAAAACAAATAGTAAGAACTTAATAAGTAATCAATAATCAAACTCAACTTTGGTTGTTATCCAGATAAGAAAAATAACTAGGGTATATGTGTTCCCCACAATCTTATAATGCAGTAATCCTAGTCATAGCAATCCTTTTCTAGTGTATTACATGCAAAGTGATAAGTTAGGTATCTCTAAATCCTTGGTCCG
>NW_006239333.1:1677-1831 GCF_000226075.1 Solanum tuberosum | reverse complement strand
AAAATCAGGTACTGGAACCCTCGCAGTATCACTCTACGGATCAACAGTACGGTCCGTAAGTCAAACTACGGACCGTCAATGGGCACGGTAGTTCCACACTTGGTCAGATTTCCCTGATGTGTCCTCAATACCATGCCTGCTGATCTACGGTCAT
>NW_006239333.1:0-313 GCF_000226075.1 Solanum tuberosum | reverse complement strand
CAGAGCCCGCTGGAACATCAGTAGGGGCACCCTCAGTTGTGCCCGCCTCAGAAATCCTTGCACCCTCAATAGTGCTCTCTATCAACTCAACTGCACCATCAGTGGTGCTCACCAGGTCTCTCAAAATAGGCTGAACCTCTGTAACTGGGGTAGAGCTCGATGCACCAGCAGCTCTCTCACGCACCCTCCGTTGGCGCAATTCTTCGTCTGCAATCGAAGCCCTCCTAGCCTCCTTCTCCTGCCGACGCTGTCTTTTATGGGCTTTCTCTTCCTCTATGCGATGAGAGCGGTGCCGCTTGCCCTTGGCATGTGT
>NW_006239332.1:516793-525248 GCF_000226075.1 Solanum tuberosum | reverse complement strand
TCCTGCCGTCCAATTATAGGTACACATATACCCCTCTCACTAACGGACCCCTATTTTTTTACACGTGTCTTAATCCTAGTGAACTACCCGTTTGACCACTTTTTTTAACCCATAACCCAACTATTCGCCCCATAACCCAATATCCACCCAATTTCCTCTAAGATATATCCTAATTAAAAGACCCAAATCTAAAGGTCCCGTTCCTATCACACAAAATAATACACAAAAAATAAATTTTAAAAAAAACACCTACTGTCGTCTTCTTCAACTCAGCCAGCAGAGCTCCATTTCTCAGCTCCAATGGATCTGTAACACTTAACTAAATGTTCTCCTCTCTTTCTTACTGTTACATGGAGTTCTCTTTGTTTTATTAGGAAAATATATTTTGGACTTGTTTAAGAGTCGCCACTTAATTTTTGAGAAAAATCAAGAAAACTATTGTTTTCAAAAGACTAAAACAGGAATCTAATGAAAACTTAAAAGGGTTCGGGGTTCTTATTAGCATTTCGGGAAGGGTTTGAAAGCACCCGAAATGCCCGCTAATACGCGGTTATCCGGCAATTAATTATTTGGCTAAAAATAAGTCGACTTGATTCAAGTTGAGAAAATGAACGATTTTAAAAGTTAAAACCATTTTAAAGGAAGAAAAGGGAATATTAAGATATTACCTAAGTGAAAAGTTATTTTGTAAACTTATTTATTTATTTTATTTTTAGTCAAGTAAAAGATGAATAATTTAGTTAAGTTAATTAATTCAAAATGGGTGTCTTTTGGGGATTTGGAGTTTCAAGACCTTAATATTAATTTTTAACAACTAAGCACGTAATAACAACTAAATAGATAGGGGAAAGAGAATTTGGGCCCAAGTCTAGATCTGTCCACCTGGGCCAGTACTTGGGCCCATTTTCATTTTTGGGCCTTCGGCCCAATTCTTGCCTGTTCTTTGCACCTGTCCTAGACTAACGAGGAAAATATAATAATAAAGTTTTCTTCGGACCTTAGGCCCAATCTTGCACCTGTCCTAAATTCTAACAAACAATAAGGGATGAAACGACAAGGGCTTAGGCCCAAAATAACAAAATACAAATTTGAATTTTGGGGGCCTGTAGGCCCATTTTCCCATCTTCGTATACACTAGATGTATACTAGTGCATACAATCCTGTATCAGCTCCAAACGCATGTATGCCCACGTCAAGGATATGTTCTTCAATTTTGAAGGTTGATCGACTCAATAAAAGGGGATTGGGCCTCCAAGGCCCCATAGGGAATGCAAGAAGAAGATGGGAGTCCGTGAGGACATGGACGGATTTCACATGCAACAAAAACAAGTAAACTTATAAGTAATGACCCACATGACTTAATTAAAGAAACTAAAGGTGAGTAATGATCACTACCGCCTAATCATCACAGTGAGAACAAAAAACAAAAACAAAAAAAAACAAAAAACAAAAAAAAAAAAAAAAAAAAAAAAAAAAAAAAAAAAAATTAATTAGGATTAAAATTCGGTAAGCTCTACTATAGTATTGTATATATTGGTTGTTAATAGGAATATATATTATTATAATATAAAATGAAATTTGAAGGACATATGTATAATAATTGCTTTCACGTGAAAGTTGACGGCAAATTTTTGGACAAACATTATTTACCACTGAGTAATGATATGTTAAAATTGGAATTGGGTTGCAGGTGTAATTGTTAGGCATGAATTAATATTATTATTATAATGTTAGAAGATTAAGATGATGTATTCATATGGGTCTGCATATCGACAAAATTAATAAGTAAGCATAGAGAAAATAAATATTTCACATACATATATTTATATCCCATAGATAGTAGTAAACATACAACCATAGATTAAAATGAACTAAATTCAATAATTAATTTTATTTTACGGTAAATTCATTTAAAGGACAAAACCGACGGACAAGTTTAACCAAAATAAAAGACAAGGAGCACAAGGCGTATGAATGAATCCCAAAAAAGATAAACTAATAATATGCATATGGCCTAAGAAAGTGCAAATTGACAAATAGTCCTTTTGAAGGAAACATGCAGGGACACATTTCTCAATCCATCACTAAAAAGGGACTAAACATTTCTATCCCTTGAAATTTGATAAGAGATGGCAGCAAGCAAAATCAAAATAATACAGTAGACTTTTAACACATTTTCCATACATGAGCATGCATTCAAAATAATTGGGACAACTTTAGCTTCGGTGTGGATGAATTCTAGCGAGCATCTAAACATATTGAGGCATGTCATAAAGCAACAAATGGAAAATAACATCAGTAAAGAGCCGATAAATTTATGAACTCGAATCAATTTCAAACCAAAATTTTTGACAGAAACCTATGCGAATACCCAAGCGACAAATAATGAACCGAAATCAGTACTAGCTACTGGATTTGAAACTAAACATCCCATCCTATATGTGATTTACACAGTAAACAAGCAAAATAAATGCTGCTATTTAAATGGATAAATTATGAACTGATTTCATACTCAAGCTATGAAGACGTTACTTAGAAAATAAGCTAAGACATAGGGGAAATACAAGCAGCGAACAAGAGAGGAATGATCGGCCCTCCGGCGTCCATACACATACATTCGAGTAATTTTAAAACACAAACAGAAGAAAATAATGTATATCTATCGAAAACTCATACAACCATATTAAAACCAGAAACAGAAGCAACGAGCCAAATCAACAGCTAGACAACGAACTTGAGACCAAAACACAAAATATTGTTCGAGAACGGAACAAAGAAATATACCTCTTTCGGAGCAGCGACTTGGGATAGATACGAATTGGATTCCGACGCTTCCACCACGCGAATTCGAGACTCGAAAAGTATACCAAAGGAGTCCCAATGAGACCCGAATAATAATCCTTTTCGAAACTTTCGAGCTAGAATGCTCTCTAAGGATTTTTCAAGTGTAAAACTGAATATTTTTTCAAACCTCTGTAAGCTGTATTTCGTGAGTAAACTCCAGTCAACCCTATATCTCTTCTAACTTTACTCTCAACTTTCTTCCAATATTCTTCTTTCTGTTTTTGCCAAATTTTCTCTTAGTAAAGAATTTTCTACTAAAAAAAATAATCCCCCAGCTCTATAATGGATAAGGGGAATATATAGAAGAAACTAGGGTTCGGAAAATGGAGGGAAAGGGCTGAATTTCGGGTCCAAAGAGCCCATTTCGAAATTCAAAAACCCCAAAAATCCTTTCACCATTAAGGGAAAACAAACTTTTTTCTAAAACTTTCAAACCATTCCGAAGAAGGAAAGGAGGAATGGACGTTTCGGATTAATCGATTGTCCTTCTTGGGTTACGTGGCTTGATCTCAAGCTTGCAAAGGGTGATTTTGCGGCTGCAAGGACGAAGTTGCAGCTGCTTTATCTGCTGGAGCAGTACGGGTGTACTGGTAAGGCAAAAGGAAGAAGAAACGACGAGAAAATTGCACATAGATGCCGTGTGATTTCTGTGTATTTTGACGGTGGTTGTCGTGTATTGTTGTTGTGATTTTACGTTCTGGAAATTTGGGTTCTTTTGTGAAGGAGGAATGGATTTGGGCCGGGTTGGGGAAAAGAGAGTGGGCTGGGCGTTTCTTTGGACATTGCTGTAAGTTTGGTGGGCTGGATTATTGCTGAAGGAATGGGAATAGGGAACTGTGGGTTGTAGGTTTGCTTGAAAAGTTGGAGAAAAGGTCCAAAATTTTGGCCTTAAAATGGTTTTAAGGTGAGGTTAAAGATGGGTCAATATTAATTAATTAACGAGCTTCTTAATTTTAATGAAATAGAATAATTAATTAATTGCAAACCAATGATTTAAAATTGTAACCATAACTTGAACTAAACTAATTTTGTAAAAATATTTAAGATAACATCTTTTTTTTATTTATTTATTTTTGTGAGACGATTTTCGAGTATCCATAAAATATACTAATTATATATAACATTACATGAAATATATTTATCATTCAAAGTACTATAAAAATCGATTGAAATTATTTATAATAACCTTGAAACTATTTTGAATTATATAAAGCTAATTATTCTAAATCGATTGGGATTTAAGAGGCTCAGTGATTAATTTAATATTGTGGAGGGTCAAAAATTGGGTGTCAACACTCTTCATCTCTGCCGTTGAATTTCCCGATCATACAATGATGCAACTATCATTGGCGTTGCGTTCAGCTCACTCAAGTTCCCTCTTCTTCATCAAATCCATCACTTCTTCTTCTTCTTCTTCCTCCATTAACCAACACCTCCTCTTCGTCCTTTCGAACCCAAATTGGCGAAAACACCCTTCTCTCAACACCCTTATTCCTTCTTTATCCCCTTCTCATTTCTCTTATTTCCTATCGCAAAACTCAAATCTCAACCCCCATATTGTAATCTCCTTCTTCGATTATTTATCTACCTGAAATACCCCTTTATTCAAACCCAATCCTCAATCTTACGTACCCCTTTTACGCATTTTGATTTCCAATAACCTCTTCCGGGTTGCTGAAAGAACCCGACTTTCCATGATTAAATCTTGCAAAACTCGGGATGATGTTGTTTTCGTGATGGGTTTTGTTCGGGAGATGAGGTGCAGGTTTAAAGTTGATGTTTGGGGTTTGGGGTTATAACAAGTTGTTGATGTGCTTATCAAGGTTTGTTATGATTGATGATATGAAATGTGTGTATGATGAGATGTTTAGTGATATGATTATGCCTGATATTGGGTGATAGGAACGGGACCTTTAGATTTGGGTCTTTTAATTAGGATATATCTTAGAGGAAATTGGGTGGATATTGGGTTATGGGGCGGATAGTTGGTTTATGGGTTAAAAAAAATGGTCAAACGTGTAGTTCATTAGGATTAAGACACGTGTAAAAAATGAGGGGTCCGTTAGTGAGAGGGGCATATGTGTACCTATAATTGGACGGCAAGGGTTTATGTAGATGCAAAGTATAACGGAGGGTATAGACGTACCATTTATTAAAGTTCGGGGGTAAATCCGTCCTTTTTCCATATATTTATTAAATGAGATTCTAGTAAGGCAATTTCAAAGACTCGTTTTATACTATTGCTTGAGAGAAAATCTAATTTAAGACACTTGCATGGGGTTGCTCAATGGAATTTAAAATGATAATTCACATAAAAAAAATAGATTCTCGAACAATAAATTGTTACCTAATTAATTATCCAAAGAAATCTAAAAGATATAAGATTTTACAGTCCAAATCAATAAAATTCAAGAATTGTTGAATCTGACAATGCAGAATTCATTAAGAAAGGTAAAGTTAATGGGAGTGTTGAATGATAAAGTACGAAAATAAATGAGGTAATGATAAATACTCTATAACTCATAAATATGCTTACGTTCATGGCAATTACAAATATGTTTCTGCTATCAAAAACACTTTAATATACTAAACATTATTTGGATGAAACACTTTTGAAAGAGATTAACTCACGAACCAGGGCATATTATTAAAAAAAATCTCAATTATAAATTATTATTTTTTGGCTATTTTAAATGATTATGTGACTTATCTAGAGTTAGGTTTTGTTAATTGATCAATTAAAGACATGATTTGTCATTTTTACAAGCCACAATTGTATCCCGAATGAAAGTCAAGTAGGACAAACACCCTCTATCGAGCTCTAATGAAGGAGATAATCTTGCTAGGGTAAGAACCACTAGCACCTGTCCACTCAACTCTCGAACACCCGGCATCACTGAGGTCACAGTTTTAGCATAAGAATCAAGAATAACATGATGCGGAGAAAGTCATCCATACCCAAGATCAATACACTTGATCCACCACTAAGGATTCACCTATGGGTGTAGAAACATGAATAGGGGAATGCATGCAATCAGACATCATATCAAACCCAATAGCAAAATAGGTGCATATATGAGAAAGTAGATCCCGAATCAAATAATACAGACACAGGTCGATAGCAAACTGGGATGATACATGTGATCACAACATCAGAAGTCTCAGCTTGGAAGAGCATAACATTGGCCATCTCGGTCGCCTATAGTCCGAGTAGAACCTCTACCTCCATCCTACGGAGCTGGAGTACCCCTACCAGTAGTCCTGCCACCTCTATCGGAGTGAACTCTGCCTTGACCCCTTGTCGGAGACACTGAATTCCTAGCTGGAGCAGATTAATAAGAACGTTGAGATCCTAAAAGAGTCTATAGAGGGAACTGTTGCATCATATGACCTGGATCCCCACAAGTAAAGCAAAATCTCGGCACAGATAACTGATGTTACAAACTAGATGAACTAATGAATAAGAACGCTGAGATCCCGAAGGAGTCTGTAGAGGGAACTGTTGCATCATATGACCTGGATCCCTACAAGTAAAGAAAGATCTAGGTATAGATAACTGTTGTTGCGAACTAGATGAACTACCATGGCCACCTCGGCCATAACCATAAGATCATCGGGCTGAATGCCCACTCTCAGTTGTTGGCATAAAAGCATGAACTGGTCCCCGACACTAAAAATAACTACTACCTCTATGCGAACCTCTGCCTCCAGATGAGGCACTAGAAAACTAACCAAAAGAACGGGTCCTCTTAGGCTCCCTAAGCTCCTCTAAAACCATTAACTCTGCCTCATTCGTGGTTCTCACAATGGACTAGAAGAAAGCCCATCTCTGGCTACCCTAAACACTAGGATCTAACGGAATAAGAAAACACTCTCACAAATCTGTGAACTCTCGTTGCCTTATCCGGAACAATAGTCAAAGTATGCCTAGAAAGCTCATAGAAATATGTCTCATACTCGGTCACAGACAAAATGCCTTGAGTCAAGCTCTCAAACCTTAGAAAACTTCCATCTGTCATGATACAAGGAATGAAGCGGTCCTTGAAAGCACTAGAAAACACATCTCACTCTGCCGGAGGAGATCGAATTAGTCTAGACTTCATAAAAGTCCCCCACCACTCTCTAAAGCGGCCATAAATCTGGAGTGCAACAAAATGGACACCACGAGCATCCACCATACCCACAACCTCAAGCATCTCATGGCACAACGTCTAGAACTTATGAGCATCTTTACTCTTACCACTCTAAAACTAAGTGGTTTCATCTTCTGAAACCTCTCATAACATTGTTGATGAGCCGCTATCAGAATAACCTTGAGAGCAATTTGTACATTAACAACCGGCGCAGGAACCACTTATGGTTGGCCCAACTGAACCTGAATACCCAGAGTCTACTGCTAACCTGGAGTCTGTGCCCCTACCCTCATCTGAGCACCCTGTGGCGTACCTATCGCACTACCCAAGAGAGAGGTTCTCTAACACCCTTAGTATCCTCAACAAAGTCTCCTGAAACAAAGGAGCTCCAAAGTCGGGAAGAAAATAGTCCTCAGCAACCTCAACTTGTGGCTCAAGAGAAGCCTCTCTAGCTCTACCTTTGGCTGGTGCCGCTCCTCAGGCATGACCTCTATCCAGTTCCACTCCACGAGCACGACCTCTAGCTCGGGCTCTACCTCTACCCCTAGCTGGGGCCTCAACAACAAGCTCGGGGACTCCCTCCCCTCTACCACTAGAAACAGAAGTTCTAGTCTTCGGCATTTGCCAAAACAACACGTGGAAACTCAGCACTAGAAAAGGTAACCACGCACGATAAGAAAGGATAAAATAAAAAGGAAGTTTCCTAACAATCTTTGGAGCCTTTTGAAGATAAATACATATGTCTCTGTACCGATGGTAAAACCTACTTAGACTTGGCTTATACACACATGAGACCTATGAACCTGGGGCTCTGATACCATTTTGTCACGATCCAAAAATGGACGTGATGACACTTGTCTATTTCTAAGGCTGGCAAGGGGACGGGGACGGGGACTGGGGAACGGGACGGGACGGGGGATGGGGCTGGGGGGATTTTGCCGGGACCGGGATTAGGGGGACAAAAATAAGTACCATCCCGTCCCACGATATATACGGGATGGGACGGGTTTTGGGGGGACGGGACGGGACGGGGGATTTTTTATTTTTTATATACTTATTTATTTGTATTGAAATTATATGTTATTGAATAACATTTTTAGTTTATTTGATTTTTTTTCAATAACATTTTTAGCTAATAAATAATGCTTAAGTTTTCAAATTTCAAAATTCAAAATTCAAATTTCAATTTCAAACTTCAAATTTCAAACTTCAAATTTCAAATTTCAAATTTCAAATTTCAAATTTCAAATTTCAAATTTCAAATTTCAAATTTCAAATTTCAAATTTCAAATTTCAAATTTCAAATTTCAAATTTCAAATTTCAAATTTCAAATTTCAAATTTCAAATTTCAAATTTCAAATTTCAAATTTCAAATTTCAAATTTCAAATTTCAAATTTCAAATTTCAAATTTCAAATTTCAAATTTCAAATTTCAAATTTCAAATTTCAAATTTCAAATTTCAAATTTGAGAAGTTC
>NW_006239332.1:474818-513801 GCF_000226075.1 Solanum tuberosum | reverse complement strand
GGACCGGGACCGGGTCCGGCGAGCCGGTTCTCGGACCGGTCGCAGGCCGACCCGGTCCCCCTGCCAGTCCTATCTATTCCCACCGAGACAAGTCAGCCTCAACCTAACAATAAAGAAAGAAATGCAGAAAAAGTAAATCGAGAACAAGACAAAGGCGGAAAACTTATTTATTCTAAACAATACCCCAAAACCTGGTTGTCACGTGTACAAGCCGCTAATGAAAATACAGAACTCAGAAAGTCAAGTTTCAGTTTCCTAATGAGCCAATTTTAAAGTGGAGGAGTAGTTCAGCAGTGTCTGCAGAGGGTCGTTTATTTCATACCTTAAGCCCAGAAAGTTAGTTTCTAAGGGTTGTGTGTATGAATTAACGTATAAATTTGTATAATTTTAGTAATAGAAGATTTTTTTAGTATTGCCATGTGTATTTAATTTATATGAAAATTGATTTTGTTCAACTATGTATTGTATGGAATCACTATATAATATGGTATACAGATTGGTTTTCTTTTTTTAAATCATGTTATATACAGTATGTATTAGTGTATAAAATTGGTATATAATATGATATGCAAACTATTTTACTTGCTCTTTTTTTTATCAGGTTATATATGTATGTTCTGTATGGAATGGATATATAATACGGTATACAAATTGATTTGCCTAAAAAAATTATACCATGTTATACACAAACATATAAATCAGTGTATGAATTGCGTATAAAATATGGTATACAAACTTGTTATAGTGTGTGTGTGTGGGTGGGTGGAATGGATATAGAATATGGTATACAAAATGGTTTACATAAATTTTATACCATGTTATATATAAACATATATTAGTCTATAAATTGTGTAAAAAAATATGGTATACAAACTCATTTACGTAGTTTTTCTACCAAATTTTGTACAAACATGTTTTAGTATATGATTTATGTATAAAATATTATAATACAAATTAATTTACTTAATGGAGTGAGTCAATTAAGTAAGGGAAAAATTGTATATAATAGCAAACTATTAATTCAAACTAAATGCTATAAATATAGTTTGATTTAATTGTACCTCATAGCAAACTGTTGCTATTTCACCTCTTTCCTGGTGAATCTCGCTCGCCACTCTCGTTCTCTCCCTCGCCTCTCTCGTTTTTATACAAACGCAAGTGTATAAAGTGCGTTTGTGTTTGTATAAAGCGAGAGAAAAATTGTATATATACATATATTTTCGTTCCCCTCTCTCCCCTCTCCCAGATCTCGCTCTCTCTCTCGCCTCTCTCACTTTATTCAAAAACGCAAATTGTATAAAATGCATTTGTGTTTTGTATAAAGTGAGAGAAAATTGTATATATACATATATTTTCGTCCCCTCTCTCCCCTGTCCCAGATCTCGCTCTCTCTCTCGCCTCTCTCACTTTATTCAAAAACGCAAATTGTATAAAATGCATTTGTGTTTGTATAAAGTGAGAGAAAATTGTATATATACATATATTTTCGTCCCCTCTCTCCCCTGTCCCAGATCTCGCTCTCTCTCTCGCCTCTCTCACTTTATTCAAAAACGCAAATTGTATAAAATGCATTTGTGTTTGTATAAAGTGAGAGAAAATTGTATATATACATATATTTTCGTTCCCTTCTCTCTCCCTCTCCCCAGATCTCGCTCGCTCACTCACCTCTCTCACTTTATACAATTGATCTTTTTGTATATGTCTACCAAAGCAAATTATACAACTGTTTTTTTTTGTATATGTATAGCGAATTATACATATATATGTTTGCTATGGAGCGCAATTATGCAAACTTTGCTATAGTATACAAATATGAATTTTGTGTTTGCTATATGTGAAAGTTGCTCATTAAGTAATGGGGTTTTGAAAAAGTATACATATGTAATACTCCTAAGATTTATGAATTTTCAATTGAGAGAATATAGAGGAGGCAAAAACGTAGGAGAAATTTATGGAATGAATACCCGCTAATTGAGAGAAAATTTGGAGATTGATATCCTGTTACTATGTTAGTTTCAAAACTTTATGTTTATGGAAAACATAATTGATTTTATCAATGCTATTAAAAATTTATTTATTATATTTTTTCCTTTTTTGATTGATTTTTTATTTTATTAGATTTTAATAAAATTACTAACTAAAGATGGACTAGTTGGTAAAATACCAATTGATTCTAATACGTTAGTAATTTACAAACCACAAAATTGATCCATTGGCAAAAAATTCTAACCGTTTGAGTATTTGTTGGCAAGTTACCAACAAATAACAATTAGTTGGTAATTTACCAACTTATAGCTAATTAGTTGGTAAAATTAGCTACAAAATCCTTTTGTTGGCAAATGCTTAGCTAGTAATTCGTTGGTAATTCGTTAATAAACTATACTCTATTTTTTTCTACTATATTTACCAATCGATAAATATTCAGTTAGTAATATTACCAACGGAATTAGTAATATTACCAACGGAAGGTGTTTGTTGATGATATTTGTTGATAATCCATTAGTAGAAAGTTGCTAAATTAGGCGCCATTTTTTCTCTCCATATTTACCAACTAAATTATTTAGTTACTAAAATTTAGTAGGTATTTCGTTAGGAATTCGTTGCTAAATTCTGAATAACAAATTAGTTACCAATTTGTTGGTAATTTGTTACTAATATACTAACAGATTTGAGTTGTTGATAAAATCTGTTGACAATTTAGGATATTTTTTAAGTGCAAAAAATATAGAACCTATTAAATGGAGTGATTTTATTAAAAAAGGAATTAAAATTCATGAAATTAACAAATCTTATATTCTCATTGAATATCCAGAAAGTTTCTATTAAGAAAATAGAGCTTAGATAAAATTTTAAAATCAAGCAGGATTTAAAAAGAGAAAATTCTAGAAATAACAAATATAATAGATATAATAAGGCTCTATAACCATAGTTTTGATAATTGCTCTTCATAGCTATAGTTTTGTTTGATATGGAGGTTGTGGTTTGTATATTTCTGTCAGTTTATATATATCGCTTGCAAATATTTACATTTTATGTTAATTACTACAATAAAGTCTTTATTTAAACAGATCATTGTGTTTATATGTGTGTACATTACTTATATAGTAGACGATTTTTGTGTATGGAGTTGTTTAAATCATATGCGGAAGATTAAAATTCTCAGTTATTATAATTTATAAATTAAATGTCCACAATCAAAGATGAAATTGAACAAACATTTTGATGATTGTAGCACAAGATTAAATATAATTCAATCTTAATTATGGGAATGACAAAATTCCAACTTCTTGTGTTAGTACATTTTGTATGTATTGAATGGACCAAATTGAGATATATTTAGGTTCTGAATTTCAATAAATAATATATCTGGTCCATTACATGCGCTTATACTCTTAATCTTAATATAGTTATTATGATCTATGTAGTTTGTTTTATTATTTTATTCTATTAAAAGGTGACACTCTATGATGAGTCAAATTATTCCTAATGGATTGGATAATAACAAATTACATTCATGAAATAATAATTAGTTGACAGAATCATATTTCGGATATGAGAAAATAGACACCCCTTTATAGTTGCTTATAAGTTGTCACGTGAAAACCCTGCTATATATATATATAATCATGTGAATTAATATATCCGTCATGTAAATTAATTTAAGCATAAAGATAAAGGATTAAACTAATCAATGGATTAAATTTTTCAGAAGTTTGATTTAATTGATTAGTGTCGGTAATTCTAGCATGGGGAGTTAAATAAGTTGTAACGGTAAAAATTTGAAATCAAATAGAGGAGTGCAGCTACAGATTTTTAGTGGTACAATATGTGGTTTATTATGATATGGTTAATTCATGCTTTTACGAATTAAATATTATAATTGAAAGCCTCTGCTAATAAATGTGCGGTTCCTACTATGCATGATTAATTGATCGAGTTCGGAAAAGAAAAGGATTGTTAGTATTTTTTTCAGTTTAGGAATAAATCGTTGTTGACTTTTATTGGTTTAAAAGAGGAAAATCTTATTATTTCCTTAAACGAACAAAGGGGAAAATATTGTGTTTCTTTGTTTCCTAAGAAGATGAAAGAAGCAAATATTGTTGTTAATGATTATTAATGGTGTTTAATAACTATTGAATATTCTTAATAGTGTTTACTGGTTATTATTGGCTATTGATGGTGTTTAATAGATGTTGGGTATCCTTAACGGTGTCTAAATACACTTGATGATATTTAATGGTTGTTGATAGCTATTGATCATGGCTGTTGAATACGTGCCTAAATACACTTAATGGTATTTAATGACTGTGAATGACTATTAATTATGACTAGAGACATTTAATAAATATTACGTTTGCGAACTATCAAAACCTTAAGTTTGATATAGCTTATGACTTGATAAAAAAAAATTATTAAATTATCTCTACAAAATTGATTTAAGACGACGTATATTTAATTGAAAATACTGCAGGCAGAAAAAGAAGGAATTAAGAGATTACGAACGTGTTAATGTGACGTGAAATTTTACAACAAGTGACAAAAAGGTTCGAGATTTGGCAGAATGGGTGTTCAGTTTAAGACAGTCGTTTAAAAGGGATAAAAATGATCAATTTGTGAAACAATAAGGACCACTACTACTTTATGCCAAAAGTAGGGATGATTTTGTATGTAAATTGAAAGTTAAGGGACTATTTTGGATTTTTTCTCCAAATTGGCCCTCTTTCCCCATTTGGGGTAGACTTATGGATTCTGCATTTGGGATCTTCTCTTTTTAGCCATTTTCGATTTGTAAGTATCTTTTCTTTTTTTCTCTCTCTACTTCCCTTGAATCTCAGGATTCGCCAAATTTAATGGTTGAAATTTGAATTTGTGATATTTAGTCTATTCAATGCTAGAGTATATCATAATTGAAAATTCATTTATAAATATGAATTTATTGTCTATTGCGATCATCAATTTTTAGGAAGTTTTTGACAGAGAGAACTGTTTCCCACCTTGTATTTCCGATTGAGTTGTTTGGTGGGAAAAACACAATCTATAGCACAAATTTCTCATTGATTTGCGGTGGAAAAAATATTTGTTTCTAGTAGTGATAGTTCTAAGAATAGATATCATAAACAAAAAAGACAGCTTAGAATAGGTTTGATGCCTAACAAACTGGATTTGTTCTTGTGATGATTACATATATATATATAGAGAGAGAGAGAGAAGCTAGGCTAGGCTATCAAGTTTATATCTAGTATTTGCCTTTTTAAGCCAGTGGGTAAAACGAAAACCATTAGTTGGTCATAGATTCTAAGATTGTGGATGAATTAAATCTGTCAGGATATATACTATCGCTTTCACTTGCTAAGACATAAGGTTGTCAGCTAGAATCTGATCCAACTATTTTATATTGTTCCCAGAGATAAAATTCTTTAAGAACTACGGTATTGTTGTTTCGTCCTGTTTGGTTTACTCTGTCCTGTTTATGACTTGTTCAGGCCTTAAAAGATGGAGGATGTGGAAGAGAAGATTGAGGGTAGTCTCCAATTCACACCGAATGAATTGCTTCAGTGGAGCCAATGGCAGTTGCTTGATTCTGTTCTTCCTACTGGTGGCTTTGCTCATTCCTTTGGCGTTGAGGCTGCTATTCAAGCCCGGTTAGTCTCTGGGCCTGAAGATCTTCGAACATTTGTGATCCATATACTAGAGAATACAGGAAGCCTATTGCTTCCTTTTGTCTATACTTTGAATACATCTCCTAATGTTGAAACATGGTATAAACTTGATAAAATATTGGATGCAACACTGACAAATGAAGTTAGTAGGAAAACATCTATTTCACAAGGATCGGCACTTTTGAGAGTGGCTGCTGCTGTGTTCCAGGAAGTTCCTTATTTTAAAACTATGCGAGAAATGACTTTGGCTAGTGGAGCTGTCCGTTTCCACCATGCTCCTATTTTTGGACTTGTCTGTGGGCTTCTTGGATTGAATGCTGAAACTTCTCAAAAAACTTACTTGTTTATAACGATGAGAGATGTTGTATCTGCTGCAACAAGGCTCAATTTGGTTGGACCGCTAGGTGCAGCTGTCTTGCAGCATCAGCTTGCTGCAAATGCAGAAGAATTATCAAAGAAATGGATGAACCGTCCTGTAGAGGAAGCATGTCAGACTAATCCTTTGCTTGATACTATCCAGGGTTGTCATGGTTATTTGTTCTCCAGGCTTTTTTGCTCTTGAATGGTGGCATCGAAGATTCATGTTACAGGGGTTTGGGTGGATGAGAAAGTACCTTTGTCAATCTTGTGCTTTCGTCTGTTTAAAAATCAGAGGCACCAACGATAGTGATGGCAACAAAACAGAACTAGTAGTACTTCCACATTGTGATTTTTTTTCCCTCGTGATGGATGTCTCTACAGGCTTTTACCACTATATTTGCTTGCAAGAGACCACCTGCACTGCACTTCATGAAGCACGGGGCATTACCAATATGTTCGTTTTCAAGAGAGCAATTCCAATTCAAGAAAGTTTCACTGATGCTTGCAGATATTTCTTCATTTTCAGGGGGGAAGTACAAGGATGTGAGAGCTGCAACCAGCTAGTCCAGCAAGCTTATCTGAGTAAATATTTCAGCTCGCTTGTAAGACCGACATATCTCTCTGCCACTCATTTCCCCGGAAAAGATTAACGAAAAATGTATGATATGCAATTGAATTACAGGACAATAGTGAATGACAATTCTTAAGACGGAAAAGTAACTGTTGAAAAACTTGCATAAAGTAAGCTTGTCATTCAAAGGCATATGTTGTTGGATGTTGAAGCTACTGAATTGTGAACACTGATTTAATGGTGCCAAGAAGAAATTCTAATCTCAAATATCTTCTCTTTCTAGTTACTTGAACAGAGATTACACTCAAGCTCACACAAATTTTATGAAAGATCTATTACACTTGCTTTCCTTTTGCCTTCATTCTATATCTTTGTTATTAGAATGTCAAAAGTTGGTCCTCTCCAAAATTACTTTAAAGAAACAATTGCCTCTTAATATCCCACCTTAAATGGCTGCTGTAAAAGCACATAGAATTTGGAGTTTAATCACCTTATTAATTCTTTTTAGGAAGTGATTACCTTATCAGGTATTTGTACCTCTTTAGAGGTTTCATCAATTATAATGTTTCGGGACTTCTCATTGATCCTTATCTTTATATTATGATCATTTACTCTTTTCCTTTTTCGAAGATTTTAATCTTTGGAATCAATTGATTTATTACGCTTTAGACATGACTTGACAATAATAGATTGTCCTATTGAATACATCAAATCGAATATGAGCATTCACAATTGGAATATGAAATTTAGTAACCTTTGGTAAGTTAGTAGATGTATTTGAGATCGTTGATTTGTAATATTTTGTAAATTAATTATCTTGTGAACCTCTAGATCACATTGACGTACAAGGATGAGAGAGTGATAATATATCTCAATTTATGTCTTTATCCGATTGCTTTTTTCCTTCCTCTAATGTTGAAAAAAATGATTCACCAAAATGTCAATCATCAAATCTTATTGGAAAAACACTAGATATGAAAAGGCTCATTAACGGACTCAGCATTACAGTCTTAAATTGTATTTGTATGTAAACAAGTATATCCTTAAACAATAAATTAATTTTCAATATTTTCATGTATATACAATAAAGGGTAATAATGGGCATTACACTCAAAAGTATTATTTTTATTTCTATTAAATTAAAAAAATAACTTATAACTTTTAATATAAGTTATCACAACTAACTTAAAAAACTTACATAATCTAATTTTCATTTTAGCATTATGTCATACACAAACGTTGAATTAAATAACAAACATATGTTGGATATAAAATATGGCATCTCCTTTAATTATATGCATTTGACTCATATTCAAAAGTGGTAAACCTAAAGCATGTTTCAATTGGGTGGATGTAGATAATTAAATGAAATGACATGTTTTATGTGGTTGACATAATTATCTAATAGAAGTTTGTAACCACGTGCACAAAGTTTTTTTCAAAATTTGAACAAAAAATGTTTGATAGGAATACTATATCATGTGTCTAGTTGCTCCATCAGAATAAGAATAAGTCGTAGTTTGAATATCGAAATGAAATTTACTGACAAGTTAATTGTGCTATTAATATATAAAGTTAAGTCATAAATTGATTTTATTAAATAATATTAAAATACTATATCTAACTCGCAAAACCACTAACTGTTCAATTTTTTTGTTTGTAACAAAATAACAAAAAATTGGGTAAAATTACATTTATATATCTTAAAGATGAAAATATTTGTTTTGGAATAATATTTTTACTTTTTTTTTATCATGGTGAGATGATTCATATTTTTTTTTTAAATTGTGTCATTTATGTCTCAAGTGAAAGATATTACATATAATTTCAAATCATAAGCTATGTTCGTAAGTTTTCGGTCTAGGTCCAATTGCTAAAATTTTTAATAAACTTTTTTCATGAACTATATAGTTACATATAAAATAATTTAGAAATAAAAATTATGCTCAAATAAGAAAATTTATATTATTATATTTGGTTGGATATAAAGCTTGTAAAACTTAAATTTGTCAGTATAGTATGTTTATGAAATTTATTAATATTTCAAAAAAGAGATAATCTGCTTAAAAAGAAATTATTTCCCCTTCTTATTTAGTTATTTGAGACAAAAGGATAGTAGTGTTGAGAATTAGTTGGTAATTTTCTCAAAATTTGCATCGTTTGAATTTTAAAAAGAAAATTTTGATAAGTATTTAAAAATGATCGGAATAATAAAAATCATATTTTGCTGTTTAAAAAAAATAAAATTAAACTTTTAAATTCTAAAATTACCAAAAATATGATCTCTATAATTAAATACATCTTGAAAATTGTATTGAAAATGCTAACTTGATTTGAAATTGTGAGGACTGAATATAGGACAGATACAAAATATAGTGAAGATTGAATAACAAATAGGGCGGACAAAATATGACTGAAGTTGATAATGGTTAAGCATTTTAAATTTATAATAGATAATAAGATTGGAATGATATAAAAAGAACGGGCCCACATGTATTACATGTGTTTAGAAGGTATTATTGAGGGAATAACATAAGGCCAAGTACAAATATCGTGTTCCAGAAATATATAAAACGTTGATATCTTTGAAAAGGTTCATTGATCTTCAAATATTTTTGTAAGTGGTATCTATTTTCCACAATGTTGTTATCTTCTTTTTGTAATATTTGCACCATAAGTTTTGTACCTGATAAAATAATAATCATTGATCAATCAATTCGTAAAGATCGATTCAAAGCCTTTCAAATCTCTATTTCTTCAGCTTAAGTATAATTTGTTTGTAGTTTGCTTTGTCGATGAATTTTATAATACATTTTATTATTGTCTTCGATAAATAAAAATACTTATACTCATTTTAATTTTAATATTGAAAGTATTTATTTAAAAATTGCTTTCTAACTCCACAACAATAAAAACAATCATGAAAGCAACTTTATTTCTATGTATAATAACAATTATCTTAATGTTAAATATTAAATTACATTAATAAAAGTTTTTGATACTAAATTCTAAATATCATGCCGTAAAAGAAAACTTTGAATCTTACCCCCACAAAACCAATACACTTAATTTTTCTTTTCAGGTTATTTTTTCCTAATTTATTTATTTTGTAGTTTTTTTCTTCCTTTATATTTTTCAACAAAGTCTTTTTCTATTGACATTTTCTTTTGTTGTTCTTCTTTATTTTTTAATTGCTCATTTTTCTTTAGTTTGTATTTTAATATTCCTTAGAATTTGAATAAGAATTTTTTTCAAACTTTTTCTGTTAAATAATTAATCATATTTGATATTAAGAAAATGTCCTACATAGAAATGAGAAATTAATATTTTTTAATATTTCGATGAATATATTATGAAGTTATTAATTTTTTGATAGTCAAACATTATTTTTTCTTTTAATCACGAAATTTGGTATATTCTTTTAATAATCAAGATACGAACTTTAGTTATGGTCATATTATGTAACAGAATATTAAAAGTATGCTTACGCAAATAATCCTTAAAAGTATTTTTAGGAACAAAATATTAACTATTCAAACACATTATATTTTAAATTAGTTCAAAACTTTCTTTCTAAAATATGTTAAAACAAAGCTTAGCATTAATTGTTGTTTGTCAAAGTTAGCCAATAGAAACTCCTCATTTTAACACAATTACAAAAATATCCTTATGGGCCATTCTAGATTGTTATTTTGACTATTAATTAAATCAAAGTATAGAATGTATAGATTCTTCTAGATTTTTATTTTGATCATTTATTATACAATTATTACTTTTCCCTTAAATGATGTTAAAATTACTAAAATTCTATTGGTCGTCCTTCTCGTGGCTCTTCTATATAAAAAATCTATAGTTATAACTCCAAGATATTTAATAATGAAAGGAGATTCATACCTTATATATATCTCAACCTTCTTTGAATACTCATCTCTGTGTGATGTGGTGGAGCAAATTATATACTATAGGTTCAAAAATTTTAATATGTGAAATGTTTGGCTCCTCGCCACAAATCAATTATAAGGAAAAAAACTTTATGATAACTTGTTGGTTTGATGCACACAAGTATTATTGTATGCAAAATAGCAATGCAATTACGATATGTTAATTGTATCATAAAATTAGATTTTATGAATCATTACTTCATTAAATGTCAATGTATGTTTTTTTGCTCTTCATCTGACTTATATTTTGTCTCATCGATCACTAACGATTCGTCGTGCCAATGTATGAGTAATAAACTCAATCCTAGTTAAGACTAATTTAATTTGTTGCCTCAAATCATGATTAGAAAAGAAATTTTGGTGTAAATAAGGTAATATCATCAAGATTGGACTCTCCATTTTATCCAAGGCACAAAATATGCTAACTAAACTATCACGAATCAATCTCAAAACTTGTGTTGATTTGCGGTCACGCGCGCAATAATACTCAAGTAAACTTGTATTGATTTGTGGTCACGTGCGCAATAATACTCAAGTATAATCTAGGATAGGTTATTGATAGGATCTAGAATAGCTTTTCTTATAAATAAATTCTTGGATATAAGTAAACGACATATCATCATTTTCACTAATAACAAGTTATTTCCTGTTCTAATGAGATAATCCCTCTCTTATCTTTGATATTAACAAGTTATTTTACTTTCAAGGTTTGATGTAGTTTTTATTTCCTTTTATTATTAGCTCTTAGTTAAAAAAAAATGGATTAGCCCTAGTTTACTTGTTTTTAATCCTATTTTATAATTAACTAAATTTAAATTTGTAAAAAAAATAAAATGACGTACATCAATGACATTATAAAAAAAAAAAGTTCAGTGATTTCATGTGTACATCATAGGAAAATAGACTTGAGAACTTTTAAAATAACTTTTCTTCTCTATTTGGGTGAATTAGATAAGTAGTGTCACGGGTTAAATACATTTTATTATTAAAAAACAACATATATATGTTAAATATGTGACATATTTTCTAATTAAAAGACGATAGTTGGATGATTTTGTTGTTTTAAAATCAATAAAAGATACTTTATGAAATATCTTGGTAAGTTGACTGATATTATTAACTTTGAAAAAAAATTATAATATATTTTCATAAATTGAGTGACTATTGTCCTAAACAGGAAAAACTTTAATAATATGCTTTCATAAATTAAATAACTTCATTTTCTTTCCTTAAAAGATAACTATAATAATAATCTTTAATTTATAAGGCTTGGCAAGAGGGCCCTTCCTCATTATCCTTGTATATATACAACCCACAACATCAAAGTGGGGATCCATTTCCCCTAAGGTCTTTTATCCTCCTCTGTAAGTTTTCTTCTTTACTGTTCATATTATTTTTTTTCATGTCAAATGCACTCTTTTTCACTATACCAAACTATCCTTCAACCATTAGAACAAACGGTGACGATGATGACAAGAATTTTTTTCATGTGAAATGCTCCTTTTTCACTGTAGAAAATTACAATCAGTCAACCACTAGAACAAACGATGACGATGATGTTAACAACAATGAATTTCTTTCTGAATTCTAGTCAATCGCTTCACTTTTTTTCTGATTTTGCATCACTCAGAAGCACACCATTTGCAAATGTTTATCTTCGTTTTTCACGCCTTTTGCGTGTTTAATTTTGTGAGGTTTTAATTGCTTGTAACCATTTTTGTTTAATTTTGGATTTCAGCTAGTTTGGATTTTTCTGCAAAATGGTCAATGTTGATCAGAACAAACAAAAAGTTGACGATAACGGGACGAAGGTTTTAGGTGCTGATCCGTTACTTGGCGATTCTCATGAATCCGCCATTGCAGTGGACTTATCTCAGGTGGTGAAAAAACGAGCAAAGTACAAGCACACGAAAGTGGAAGGACGTGGTACGAGAGTCCGTCTATCGCCGATCTGTGCTGCTAGAATCTTCCAATTAACGCAGGAATTGGGACATAAGTCTGAAGCTGAGACTCTAAAATGGATTCTGGAACATGCTGAGCCAGCGATCATTGCTGCCACTGGAACTGGTACGATTCCGACCAATGCTATACAAGTTAACGGAATGTTTAAAATACCAGCGACAATTAACGACGGAGAAAGCTTCGTGAGGAAGAGGAAAAGGGCTTTTAATAGCGAGTTTTATGACGTGCATGAGAAGTCAAAATTTGCACCTGTTGCTCCCATTGCCCCAAAAGGTGTTGTTCCTGTTTGGCCAGTGGGCAATGGGTACTATATGCCGCCACCTGTTGCTAGGCCTCATTTATGGGCCAGCCCATTGATCAATGTCAATGCTGTTGGTGCTGGTGAGCTTAAATTGAGCAGCTCATGTGTGTCAAAAAGTGCTGGGAATGGAAACAAGTTAGGTGATGGTGTTTCAGTCATGGCTCCGAGTTCGACTTCGACTTCTCTTCTTGCCACAACTACAACTACTAGGAGGTTTTCAAAAGAAACTCTTTGATGTTCTTGATTAGGCACTAAGTGTTTGCCTAATTCGTAGCTGCTTTGTCTTAGCTTTAACAGTTTGCTTGTAGTTTAGCCTTTAAAAAACAATTAAATAAATGGGGTTAGGATGTGGTTTCCTCCCCTAGAGAGGAGGTTGCTTTGTTGTAATGACATGGGTTGGTCAAATTAATTTGAATGTCAACTTCCTGTTTTGTTTGTTTTGGGGATCTGAATTTTATGCATTTTAGCTCTTTGTGATTGTGAAAAGCAAAATGGTTTTGATTAGGTTAGATTGTGACTTTTTCAAAAGGTTGTGACCTTTTCGGTAAAGCATAATAAGCTTCTTTTTGCACTATTTTTTGTTGTCTATGAATAGATGGATTTTCTCTCATTTTAAAAGAACGAATTTTTGGACTTCTACTATTACTACTAAATATAGTATTCTAAGTGTACTTTAGTGTCGTTGAGTGGTTCACTGACATCGTGGTTATAGGTACCGATACACTGGTGAGTAAAATCGTTCTATCTTGTGAGGATATATTCCATTAACCTTGGGTACTTGAGTGGAATAATTTCCTTAAGGGGATACTGTGCATTCAGTGGGCTCGATTTTATTATTTGAGAAAAATATTGTGTATATTGATTCTAATCATTTTCTAGTTCTAGTTTCTCTAGTGGTTTTAGTTTTTTAGTTTTGAAAATACTCTTTAAACTTTGTTGTTTCTTATCAAGTTCTTCATAGTTTTTGTTTTAAGTATCTTAGGAATACAAGATGGACAACAATCTTAAGGAAATTATTATATTGTTGATATTTCTTGTATTCTACTGATTGAGAAAAACAGAACATGATAGTAGAAGATTAATGAACTACTACTCCAGAATTTGATGCCTTGTTTAGAAGGGTTGAAGTGAGAATGTACTGAAAAAATTGATGGTATTCCGGTTAAAGATTACACCAGGTAACCTTCTTATTATTTATATCTAAGGTGGAAAATAGTTTCTAAAAGTTAACTCTTTTGATATTTATCATGTGTGTCTTTGGAAAAAGATTTGCAAACCATATGGTTTTTGAATGAATATTCTTTGGCAAATAGTGTTGCCTTTAAAAAAATTTAGTTTGCAAAATGAGATATGTATCTTTTAGTTTGGTAAGATAGTATGTCAAAATGTTATAGTTGGAAGGCTATTTGAAAATAAAAACATATCTATTGATAATCTAAGAGTATGCTTTATTCTCTTTGGAGACTTGAAAAAAATTGTAGTTTTCTACTCCGTGTTAAATTTGATTGTGTCTGATTTTTGTAGACTAAAATCTTTTGTAGTTTTCTACTTTGGATAAATTAGATTGTGCAATTGGTTTGAAGAATATGAAAACTTCACATAATAAGTCAGTGTTGTACTTTTGAGTTTCTCTTCCGTTTGAATTTGAAACTGATTTGAAGTCATAAAAACTTCATCCACATACAAAGTTCATTCGGTTGACGATTTGAAGAATATATAAAACTTCATTGTTAAATAGAAATAAATTGTACAAAAAAATTGGTCTTTATTTATGGTATGTCTGATTGTGATAGCAAAAAAGACCAGCGACTTAAAGTTAGTGATTTTGTGCCTGCAATAGGTGCTTCTATGGAATGAACTTTGACATTGTGTAAAGATTGTCAAAGGGAATTGAATCACTATAATTCTTTTGTAGAACAATATTTCCAAAAGAGATTTCATATTGTCAATGACATTTTGATAGTATGGGAAAAATATGTGGAACAATTATTTTCAAATATTTGAAAAATATTTTTGAGATTATATTTAAAATGTAGGGATTCTTTGCTTATGATAAAGATAAAATTTGACTTAGTGTCTAATATAAATTTGGAGCAGAAGATATGAAATTCAATAAACTTTTGTATTATGTTAGACCTACAAAATTCTTGGAGTATATTTGATATTGTGGTGGTTGAGTTTCTCTTTTACTAGTATATGGTATGGTATGAAACCATCAAATTATATATATATATACTTGTTCAAAATAATTGTGTTCTTTTATGTAAGAGTGTCACTTAAATTGTTGTGATTTTTCATGAAAATATATGTCTATTAAAATATAACTATTTGTATAGATATGAATATTGGTGAATAGTCATTTGTCATGTTTTGTAAAAGAAGAATTTGGATTATATTGCCTTTATTAGACCCGATTAGACTATGTTCATGGATAGTTCTATAATAATCAAATTGAAAGTTATGAAAAAATCCTTCTGAA
The DNA here is from genome assembly GCF_000226075.1 of Solanum tuberosum. Lineage (NCBI taxonomy): Eukaryota > Viridiplantae > Streptophyta > Magnoliopsida > Solanales > Solanaceae > Solanum > Solanum tuberosum. The sequence continues at coordinate 498,527 of NW_006239332.1, read as the reverse complement.
AAGGACATTTGACAAGGTGCTAACTCTAAACAATGTTTGTATCAGACAAAATTGTAATAAGTAGTAACAAAATATTTGGAAAAAAAAGAAGCTACCTCACGGAGAGCTTTTCAAACTCAATAATTTTATTTGTTTTTACTTGTTTGAGTCAAACTGTTTGTGACATGAACACTTGGGACATGTCAATTACAAAACCTTGCAAGGAAAACTGATCAACTTGAAAGTTTTGTCTAACTTTGAGTGCAATAAATAAAAATGTTAAGTTTGTGTTGAATATAAGTATGCTAAGCATTCTTATAAATTTGTTGAAAAGAGTTCTAATCCCTTGAGTTGATTCACACTGCCATTATTGATATGAAGTCAACACTATCTCGTGGTGAAAAAAAATATCTCATAAATTTATTGACAATTGCATTAGATACGATAATGTTTATTTGTTGAATCGTCAAGATGAAGTATAGAAACGTCTAGATAATATAATATTAAAGTTGAAAATCAATTGGGAAAAAGATAAGAAGTGATAGGGAAGAGAGTATAAATCTCCTTTTGTAGAAATGTGTTTGGAAAGTGGAATTATCGATCAAACTACTGCCCTATTGACCTCAATCTAATGAAATTGCAAAATGAAAAAAAAACTGAACTTTGAAGGAAATGATGGATACATTACTTATAAGTTCATGTCTATCACAAAACTTGTGGAGAAGCTATCCTTATAGCTAAAGGGAACAACATTATATTGTTTGAAGACTGATGGAAGTGAATTTAAGAATGATGGAAGTGATAAATCGTTGTTTACTTACAAATATTTCTTCATTTTGAGGGGGGAGTACAAGGATGTGAGAGCTGCAATCAGCTAGTCCAGCTCGCTTGTAATACCGACATCTCTCTGGTCGAGTTACTTCGTTCCTATTTCTTTCTTTTTTTTCCGATATGCCGCTCTGCCACTCATTTCCCCGGAAAAGTAGGTATTGAAAAATTTGCATAAAATAGGGTATTCTTCAAGTTTGAGAGGTTGCTTGTCATTCAAAGGCATATGTTGTTAGTTATTGAATAGTGAACACTGATTTAATGATGCCAAGAAGACATTCTAATCTCAAATATCTTCTCTTTCTAGTTGCTTGAACAGAAATTACACTCGGCTCACACAAATTTTATGAAGTTGCCTTCATTCTATATATATCTTTGTTATTAGAATGTCAAAAATTAGTCCTGTCCAAAATTTATTACTTAAAAGAAACAATTGCCTCTTAATATCCCACCTTAAATGGCTGCTGTAAAAGCACATATAATTTGGACTTTAATCACCTTATTAATTCTTTAGTAAGTGATTACCTTATTAGCTAGGTATTTGCATCTCTTTAGAGGTTTCATCAATTATTATGTTTCGGAACTTTTCATCGGTCCTTACCTTTATATTATGATCATTTGCTCTTTTCCTTTTTCGAAGATTCTAAACCTTGGAATCTATTCATTTATTATACTTACACATGACTCGAACTTATTAACAATAATAGGTTGTCGTATCGGAACATCAAATCGAATATGAGCATTCATAACTGGAATATGAGATTTAGTAACCTTTGGTAAGTTACTGTTAGTAAATGTATTTGAGATCGTTGATTTGTAATATTTGGTAAAAAACCTCTAAGATCACATTGATGTACAAGAATGAGAAAGTGATAGTACATCTCAATTTATATCTTTATCCAACTGTTTTATTTCTTCTTCTAATGTTTGAAAAAAATGATTCACCAAAATGTCATCATCAAATCTTACTGAAAACAAATCTATAGTTATGACTCCCAGATATTTAATAATGTAAGGGGATTCATACCTTATATATATCCAAACCTTCTTTGAATACTCATCTTTGTGTGTTGTGGTGGAGCAACTAAAACATATATTGTAGGTTCAAAAATGTAATATGTGAAATGTTTGGCTCCTCGCCAAAAGTCAATTATAAGGAAAAAAACATTATGATAACTTATTGATTTGGTGCACACAAGTATTATTGTATGCAAAATTGCATGCAAGTCTTATTGTATGTAAGATAGCATTATTTTACATAAATAATAAATAACGATATTAAATAATAGCATTTGCAATGCAATTACGATATGTTAATTGAATCATAAAATTAGATTTTATGAATCATTACTTCATTAAATGTCAATGTATGTTTTTTTGCTCTTCAACTAACTTATATTTTCTCTCATTGAATACTAACGATTCGTCGTGCCCATGTATTAGTGTTAAAGAATGACAAAAGTCCCACATCGATGGTTAATGAGTGGGTGGACTCCCTATAAGACTTGGGCAATCCTCCTCCCTTTGAGCTAGCTTTTGGGGTGTGAGTTAGGCCTAAGACCTAATTTAACAATTAGTAATAAACTCAATCCCTGTTAAGACTAATTTTGCTGCCTCAAACCATGATTAGAAAATAAATTTTGATGTAAATAACGCAATATCATCAAGATCGGACTCTCCATTTTATTCAAGACACAAAATATGATGCTAACTAAACTATCACGAATCGACCTCAAAACTTGTGTTGATTTGCGGTAAAGCGCGCAATAATACTCAAGTAAACTTATATTGATTTGTGGTCACGTACGCAATAATACTCAAGTACAATCTAGGATAGGTTATTGATAGGATCTAGAATAACTTTTCTTATAAAATAATTCTTGGATAGAAGTAAACGACATCTCATATTTCTCACTAATAACAAGTTATTTCCCGTTCTAATGAGATAATCACTCTTATATGTGATATTAACTAGTTATTTTACTTTCAAGGTTTAATGTAGTTTTTATTTCCTTTTATTGTTAGCTCCTAGTAGAAAAAAAAAGGATTAGACCTGATTTACTTGTTTTTAATCCTATTTTATAATTAACTAAATTTATGTGTAAAAAAAATTCTAAGTACAAACTAGGATATGTTATTGATAGGATCTAGAATAGTTTTTCTTATAAATAAATTCTTGCATAGAAGTAAACGACATCTCATATTTCTCCCTAATAACAAGTTATTTCCCGTTCTAATGAGATAATCTCTCTCTTATCTGTGATATTAACTAGTTATTTAATACTTTCAAGGTTTAATGTAGTTTTTATTTCCTTTTATTATTAGCTCCTAGTAGGAAAAAAAAAAGATTAGACCTGATTTACTTGTTTTTAATCCTATTTTATAATTAACTAAATTTATGTGTAAAAAAAAATTCTAAGTACATCAATGACATTATAAAAAAAGTTTAGTGATGTCATGTGTACATCATGGGAAAATAGACTTGGGAACTTTTAAAATAACTTTTATTTTCTGTTTGGGTGAATTAAATAGGTAGTGTCATGGGTTAAATACATTTTATTATTAAAAAACAACATATATGATATGTTAAATATGTGACATATATTTTCTAATTAAAAGACAATAGTTGGATGATTTTGTTGTTTTAAAAACAAGGGATAAGGGTTTGAAAAATACCCCAACTTTGGTCGGATTTGCTGTTGCGATACTAAACTTTCATAAGGACCTATTACCTCCCTAGACTATTTAATACAAAATACGGTATTAAATAGTCTAGGGAGGTAATAGGTCCTCGTGAAAGTTTAGTATCGCAACAGCAAATCCGACCAAAGTTGGGGTATTTTTCAAACCCTTATCCCTAAAAACAATAAAAGATACTTTAATGAAATATCTCCATAAGTTGAGTGATTTTTTATCTTTAAAAAAAATTAATAATGTATTTTCTTAAATTGAGTGACTCTATTGTCCTCTAAACAAAAAAAAACTTTAATAATATGTTTTCATATATTAAATGACTTCATTTTTCTTCCTTAAACAATAACTTTAATATTATCTCCTCATTTATTGCGTGACCTTTTTTTTTTATTTTTTTAATGACCATCTAATATTATCCTTGTATATATATAACCAACAACACGAAAGTGGGGTTCCATTTTCCACAAGGTCTTTTATCCTCCTCTGTAAGTTTTCTTCTTTCCTGTTCATTTTTTTTATGTCAAATGCTACTTTTTCACTCTTTTTCACTATACAAAACTATCCTTTAACCATTAGAACAAACGTTGACGATGATGACAAGAATTTTTTTCATGTGAAATGCTCCTTTTTCACTCTTTTTTACTGTAGAAAATTACAATCAGTCATTCATTAGAACAAACGATGATGATGATGACAACAACAACGAATTTCTTTCTGAATTCTGATCAATCGGTTCATTTTTTTTTTCTGATTTTGCATTACTCACAAGCACACCATTTGCAATTGTTATCATGTGAAATGCTCCTTTTTCACTCTTTTTTACTGTAGAAAATTACAATCAGTCATTCATTAGAACAAACGATGATGATGATGACAACAACAACGAATTTCTTTCTGAATTCTGATCAATCGGTTCATTTTTTTTTTCTGATTTTGCATTACTCACAAGCACACCATTTGCAAATGTTTATCTTCGTTTTTCACGCCTTTTGCGTGTTTAATTTTGTGAGGTTTTAATTGCTTGTAACCATTTTTGTTTTTGGATTTCAGCTAGTTTGGATTTTTCTGCAAAATGGTCAATGTTGAGAACAAACAAAATATTGAACAGGAACATGATGACGTTAACCAGACGAAGGTTTTAGGTGTTGATCCGTTACTTAGCGATTCTCATGAATCCGCCATTGCAGCGGACTCATCTCAAGAGGCAGAGAAACAGGTGGTGAAAAAATCAGCAAAGTACAAACACACGACAGTGGAAGGACATGGTACGAGAGTCCGTCTGTCGCCGATCTGTGCTGCTAGAATCTTCCAATTAACGCGGGAATTGGGACATAAGTCTGAAGGTGAGACTATAAAATGGATTCTGGAACGTGCTGAGCCAGCGATTATTGCTGCCACCGGAACTGGTACGGTTCCGGCCATTGCTGTACAAGTTAACGGAACGTTGAAAGTACCAGCGACAATTAACGAGGGAGAAAGCTTGATGAGGAAGAGGAAAAGGGCTTCCAATAGCGAATTTTATGACATGCATAAGGAGTCAAAATTTGCACCTGTTGCTCCCATTACCCCAAAAGGTGTTGTTCCTGTTTGGCCAGTGGGCAATGGGTACTATATGCTGCCACCTGTTGCTGGGCTTCATTTACGGGCTAGCCCATTGATCAATGTCAATGCTGTTGGTGCTAGTGAGGTTAAACTGAGCAGCTCATGTGTGTCAAAATGTGCTGGGAATGGAAACAAGTTAGGTGATGGTATTTCAGTCATGGCTCCGAGTTCAACTTCGACTTCTCCTGGTGCCACAACTACAACTACTAGGGGGTTTCCATTGGAAATTTTTAACAAGAAGGTGCATCAGCTTATGAATGGTTTTGGTTCCACCAAATCCTGATTACATTTTCAATAGTGGACAGAGAATGGGTTAGCTAGTCTTCTAGGCCCATAAGTATGTAGTTGGTTCTTGATTAGGCACTAAGTTTTAGCCTATATAATTCATAGCTGCTTTGTCTTAGCTTTAACAGTTTGCTTGTAAATTAGCCTTTAAAAGAGACAAATGGAAATAAAATGTGGTTTCCTCCTCTAGAGAGGAGCTTGCTTTGTTGTAATGACATGGGTTGGTCAAATTTATTTGAATGTCAACTTCCTGTTTCGTTTGCTTTGGGGCTCTGAATTTTATGTATTTTTGCTCTTTGTGATTGTGAAAAGCAAAACGGTTTTGATTAGGTTGGATTGGTTTTAAAAGCTAACACGTAGTTTGGTAGAATGTATAAAAATAATATTAAATTGAGTATACTAGTAATGGTTGTATTAGTACTAATATTGTATTAGTTATACTTGCATTAGTTATGCATTGATTATTTCTTATTTATTGTTTAATTTGGTGTATTAAAAATAGTATGCATTGTATAAAGATATTTATTTACAAAAATATCCTCCACAAATATGATTGAAAAGAGAGTTAATATCTTAATAGGTCACTCAATTTAGTAAATTTTTCTAGAAAAGTTATTGATATAAAACAAAATTCAATGATTTTGCTAGATATATTTTCAAAGTTGAGTGACATTTTGAGATATTAACTCATTGAAAAGATGTAAAAGTATTTTTGAGTTTTTAACCATGCTAATGCATGCATTAAATCCCTTTGCAATACTAATCCCTAGAAATCCATGATATTAATGATACCCTCCTCAATACACAATAAAGTGTACCAAACAAGGGACTACTAATACACAGAGCTAATGTATGCATTATTTTTGCTAGTACACTCTACCAAACGACCCATGTGTATTAGCAAAAATAATGCAAGCATTAACTCTATGTATTAGTAATGTCTTGTTTGATACATTTTTTCATGTTATGTATAATTAAATACAAGCATTAGTTATACACTCTATTGTGTATTAAAGTATGTTCTACTAATATCATGGATTTTTAAGTATTAGTAATGCTTAATACATGCATTAGCATGGTTAAAGACCCCATTGCCCCTTAAAATCTTTTTTTCATCTTTTTCACCTTAATTGTGAAGACTATCTTTGTAAGTAAATATTTTTATGCGATGCATGTTATTTTTAATACACCAAATCAAACAATGCATAAGAAATAATTTATATATAATCAATACAAACATAACTAATATAAGCATTATTAATAAAAGTATTTATTTTATTACTAATAAAAGTGTGTGACCATTTTTTCGTGTTTGTATTGTAACACATGAATCTCCTTTTTTTCCCTGACTTTATAAAATCCCTTTGTAGCAGTGCTTGTCATGACTCATGGGGTCATTTGCCTCGTGCACTTGGATTATTTCGAAAATGCACGTGACTTAAGAGTAACGCACGAAAAAAGTAGGGGATGAGTGGTAAGTGGTCCCCATCCAAAGAGGGGTGGGTCAATGAAAACTAGTCAATAAACACCCCACAATGCATCGATCGGTTCAATTAAAATTTATTGATTTGATTTATTAATTATTAATTTGTCAGCATGATAAATTATTATAGAACTATTTAGATATTGATTTATTTATTATTAGTAATCGTTATCAGTTTGATTATTATTTAAATGTTTAAAATTTATACCAAAAAAACATTAAAAATCATTTAGTAGAAATAAGGTGATAACCAAATGAACCATGCAAATGAGTTAATAGATTATAATTTTGCTCAAAATCAAGCACTAGCATTTTGTGGAATAATTGAGAGTTTAAGACAGTTAGAAATAAAAGTACTCGAAATTGAAAAGTTATCTGAGTAATTTTTTGGAAAATTAAAATATTTGAAAATCTAAATAAATTTAATGACTAAGTACAAATATTTGGAAGTTAAAATTTAATATCTGGTGTAAAAATCACCAATTTACAAGGCCATTGGATGTAATTCCTCAGAGGCTTAACACACAGATATCCCGTCAAATTTGTTATCAATTTCATTTAAACACTTAAATTTCAATTTATTCTAATCGAACATTTGAATATATGAAAAAACGTTTTTATTCCTTACTTTCACTTCAATTTAAAAAAGAAACAAAAATTGAGTAATATCTTCAATATCAAGTACATATTAATTAATTACCTTATTCAATATATGAATTAGTCTCAATAATTCATAAAATTTTAGGCATTTTAATGATGTGCATAACTAAAAAAACTTATTTAAATTAAAAATGACTAATAAAATTATTTTATCAAACATACAAATGTTCAATTGAAATAAGTTACATATACTCACTCATTGAACATAATTTTAGTGATTAATTAAATTTTGATTTGACTTTCTTAATAAATAAGAATGGTAGAGAGAGATTATATTTGTGGGGCACTTCTAGGAGAGTGGGCCCTTAGCACACTTTTTCAGGCGACCGCGTGGTGGTCCACTGGCTACGACTATCCAAATTGAAAATCAAATCAATTTGATTCAATAAATTTATTTTGATTTTAAATTTAAAATTTGATAAGTAATATTTATTTTCCTTTCAATAAAAAGTTTAATTAAATCAATTTATATTACAAATTTTAAGTATAAATAGCACAACAAAATCAGATATTTACTCAAGAAAAGCATGCCATTATGGAGTTTACAATAGGATATATAGCATGTGTACAAATAATGATGATATTAGTATTTGTTATTTTTGGGTTACTTATACTGAAATTATTTTTTTGTGTAATATTTAGTTTGATACATTAAAAATAATATGCATTGCTGTCATTGCATAAGTTTTTAAAAAAAATTAATGAATATTTGTTTACAAAAATAATATTATCTATAATACGGTGGAAAAGATTAAAAAAATTAGGGATAATTATTTATTTAACCATAATAATAAATGCATTAAATTTCATATGTTAATATCATAAATTTTCATGTATTAATTACAGATAGCAAAATATAAAATAAAATATATATATCTAAGGCTAATGTACCAAATAAAGGTACACATACAGAGGTTGAAACAAAATATGGATAATATACAAAATTAGTATATGCATTTTCTTTTCTAATGCACTTTATCAAATAATCCGTAACAGTATACCAAACTTTATTAAACATGTTGAACTATTTGCATTATGTTAAGACCTCATCTAACCACAGATAATTGAACAGTATAATTTGATGATATAAAGGCGGCAATGTCGAAAAAGTCCTTAACTATTTAATTGGCGGATATGTAAACTTTAGGGAAAAAAAACTATCAAAATGATGGTGTTACTTGACTCTTTAACATATATATTGTTATAAAAAAAATAGTAGAAAATATAATTGAAGAAGAAGATGGTTTTGAGGCGTGTAATCACTTTTTTTAAAGAGATATTGCTCATATACATATTGGGGTAAATATAAATAATTATATACAACAAAGCCTTTTTGGTTTATACATGCAGAATTTTCTTAGGCTATTTCTAGAAAGTCTTTATATTTATAGAACTTAAGAGATGACTCTTCATAAGAGTCAAATTGTTTCATGAACAAATGACTTTTTATAAGAATCATGTTTTTTTTATGAATATATGACTTTTCATAATTGTCATGTTCTTTCATGAACAAATGATTTCTTATAATAGTCAGTCATATTCGTTCACAAACATATGTATTTATTCAATTTAAGACATCTATACTTTATAAAGTATTCAACATAAATTATCTTTAATATATAACAAATTATATTTATTTTAATTTTTTATGCTAAACCTAATGTTAACATTAATTGTATATCTACGTAACTAACGAAATTCACCATTTGTATGACGTATCCATCTCCAAAAAGATTGATAAAATTAGAATAGATGTATGAGGAGAAGAGACATATCATAAAGAGGTTTCTAAACTACTTATCGTGCTTCATTACTTTTTATTTTTCATGTGTTTGTTGCTATTAATATTATTAGGGAAAATCGGGCAGAATAAAAGGAAAGAAATCCAAAGAGCAAGAGAAGCTAGAAAAGAAAATAGCAATTGATAGATTTTATTAGTCATGTGAAACCCATTATTGAACTTAACACTATTTTTTGACAATCTATTAAATTTAGGGTAAAATTATCAAAATATATCTTTTATTATATTATAAATTATAAATCATTTCATCTAAAATATATTAAGAATCAAAATAAAGTAACACCAATCCATTAAGGTCTAGTTTGATCTTTGTCTCATCAACTTTTTACCTAGCATAATTTTCTTCTCGCATTTTAATTTTTCATTGAGTGTCTAAAATATAATGCATGCATTAGGTGTGTGTATTAGTAATACCTTGTTTGGTATGCTTTTTCATGCCATGTATAACTAATGCAAGTGTTAGTTATACACTCTATTGTGTATTAACTTGTGTATTACTAATACCAAGGAATTCTAGGTATTAGTAATACATAGCATTTTAACACTTGCATTAAATTAAATAATTACAAAACTACCCTTAAAGCCTTTTCATTTTCTTTGTTATCGTAAGTTTTTGTTTTTAATTTGCTTTTCGGTGTCTTTTAATTTTTTGGTGTCTTAATAGGCTTTATGACCTCTTAAGTATCTTTTATTTTAAAAAAAATAAAATAAATTCAATTTCAATATAATTTAATCAAAAAATTTACTATTGTGACGATAAATTTGATAAAAAAAAGTATTTGTCAACTTTCCATAAAAATATTTTGACACAATAGTATAACTATTTAATATTATTTTTTTTTTAAAAAAAAGAAGAAGATGATGAGTTAATGATGTTTTAGCAAAGAATTTTTTTTGATGTTTTAGCAAAGAACTTTGTTGCAAAGGAAGTGTACAAATAAATAAAGTGTGAAGGGTATATTTGTAAACATATAATTTTTAATAGAAATTATGCAAGATTTGTTATTTCTAATATATCAAACCAAACAATGTATAAGAAATAATGCTTGCATAATTAATGCAAGCATTACTAATACACCATATTTTACATTATTCTTATACACACTATCAAACGACCCCTAAAGCTCTAACTAAATTCGAATTACTCATGACCCATTTGGGAGTAGCGCTCCCGACATAGCATTGTTAATTTCTTCTTCAGTCAATTTTCATTAATTACACAGTTACTTTTTGGGATATTGTAGATATTTCAATTTTTTTTTTTTTTTTAAAGCTTTCAGAATAGGAACTCAATCCTCCTTTCTTACTCACATACCACAGTTACAATACACCAGCGTTCCTATTTTCTTCTTCCTTCTTGCCCCCAACAGCTCCCTCACACACCACCACAGCGCTAGTTTTTCTCCCCTGCAACTTCTTTATTCCTTGGTCATTTTCTTATTCTTTCCATGTATGTATTTCATTTTAGCACCTCCAACCAAAAGTTGAATCTTGTATAATGTATTACTCTGTATCCTGTGATATATTCCATACAAGTGTTCGTGAAGAAGAAGAAGGTATTTTTCATAAGATTTCCAACCAATCGTACATTCTCTTCTAGCACAGCTGAATTCATACTCCCAAGGTTTGCTACTTCATTTTGTCCTTTTATTATAGATCTATGCTATGAAAAGTTGGTTATGAGCTTAAAAACTGTTTCGGAATCAAGTCTGGCTTCTTCATTATTATTTTTTGTTGTTCTGATTTTTCGTCATTCATAATCGTTTTTCATGCCTTCTGTGGGTTTAATTTCAGTGCTAAATTTTGGGGTTTGTAACCATTTTATTTTTCGGATTTCAGCTATCTGCTTCTGTGTTTGGATTTTTCTGCAAAATGGCCAGTGTTGAGAACAACCAAAACATTGAACAGGAAGATGACGAGGTGAGCGACTCGAAGATTGATCCGTTACTTGGCGATTCTCATGAATACACAATTGCAGCGGTAGGGAATGTCACGGATGCGGAAGGGGTGGACCCGTCTCCGGCGCCGTCAACCGATATGGTGCTGTTGTTAAAGGAAGAACCGGAGGAAAACGATTTGCGAGTTTCTACGTCAGTTGGGATGAATATGCAATTGCAAAAGGTAGAGAAACAGCCGGTGAAAAGATCTTCAAAGGACCGGCACACGAAAGTCGAAGGCCGTGGTCGGCGAATCCGTATGCCGGCAGCTTGTGCTGCTAGAATCTTCCAATTAACACGGGAACTAGGTCATAAATCGGAAGGTGAAACTATAAGGTGGCTTCTAGAACGCGCCGAGCCAGCAATCATTGCCGCTACTGGAACGGGTACGGTTCCGGCCATCGCCGTATCAGTAAACGGAACGCTGAAAATACCGACGACTTCACCGGCGGCAAATAACGAGGGAGAAAGCTCGACGAAGAGAAGGAAAAGGGCTGCAAATAGCGAGTTTTATGAGGTACATGAGGCGTCAAGTTTTGCACCCGTGGCTCCCATTGCCCCACAAGGTCTTGTTCCTGTTTGGCCAGTGGGCTCTGGGAATGGACTTGTACCCACCACTGCATTTACCGGTGGGGCAACTTTCTATATGCTGCCGCCAGGCACTAATACAACAGTTGGGGCTCAGTTGTGGGCCACTCCAATATTTAACGTACCTGGAAGAACTATTTCAAATTTTGTATCTGCAATGCAACCTGGTATGGGTTATGCAGCAGGAGGGGTCTCTTCTGTTGCTGCTGCTAATGAGGTTCATTTGAGCAGCAGCTTTTGTGTGTCAAAAAGTGATGGAAATGGAGACAAGTTAGGTAATGTTGCTTCAGCCATGGCTCCAAGTTCGAGTTCTACTGGTTCCACAACTACAAGTACTACACAGATGCTTAGGGATTTTTCATTGGAGATTTATGACAAGAGAGAGCTTCAGTTTATGGTTGGTTCTGGTTCCAGTGAAAATGATCAAACTTCCTCTTCTAAATCCTGATTAGGGTTCTAGACCCCATAAAACTTTTGTTTTTTTTAATGTCTTCTGGATAAGCATCTAGCTGTAGTTTTTCAAAAGATTTTTTTTTTTTTGGGTCTAGTTCGTAGCTGCTTTAACATTTTGCTTGTAAATTAGGTTAGAAAAAGCAAATGGAATTAGAATCTAATTCCTCCGGTAGGAAAGGAGGTTGCTCTGCTGTGATGTGATGACATGGGTTGGTCAATATTGAATGTCAACTTGCTGTTTTGTTAGTTTTGGGGCTCTCAATTTTTTGCCTTTTAGTGCTTGTTAATGTGCTCTATCCATTATCTTAGTTAAAAAAAAGTAAAATTTGTACCAAAATATAATAAGAGGTATATATATTTCAATAAATAATTAAAAATATATAAGCTATTTTTGGTTAGGTTGGATTGGTTTTAATCCGATTTATATTTACTAAACGTGGGACCATATTTTGTTCTTGTATTATCGTGTGTAACACTTAAATCTGCTCCTTCAAAATCTTTTTGTAACAGTGTACTGTGGTGCTTATCTTTGGGGCCATTTGCCCCGTGCACTTGGATTACTTCATAAATTACATGCGACTTTAGAGTAACCCACGTAGATAGATAGAGAGGGGTGTGGGTCAATGAATACTAGTCAATACACAGTAGAAGGTGGGGTCACCAATAGCCGATGGTGGGACCATAATTTACGAAAATAGTATTCCCTCCGTCCTATTTTATGTGGCAACATTTGACCGGACATGGAGTTTAAGAAATAAATGAAGACTTTGAAATATTTACCAAATTGTTCCTTCAAAAAATAGTCATATTAAAAAGTAGACTCACTTTTATCTCTCCTCATAAATGTATTGAAGTACCATCTTTAAGACTAAGTGGGACCAATAAGGATAAAAGATGAATTGTATCTTTAAATACTTACCAACTCTTTTTGGGACTGACCAAAAAGAAAATTATGTCACATAAAATGGGACGGAGGGTGTAAGTAATATTAAGAGGGGGTTGGTCTTATTTATTTCGTGAGCAAAACTTCAATTGTTTTAATTCAAAGGCTATGACTATTCTTTTTTACGAGGTCTATGCAAAATATTTTAAAATACATTTAGATACTTCGAATTATTAATTAAGTTCTCTTGATAAATTAGAATGGTAAAGAGAGGGTGTAAGTGTGGGGCACAAACCAATAGGTATGGTGAAGCAATTTTTACTTCTTTATTCTTTATCAAAGCAGTTTTAGATTGGAGTTTTTCATAGACCATCTCCAATCCACTTCTATTTTACTCTCCATTCTCTATAATTAGAGAGTAAAATAGAGAATGGGCACTCCAACCGACCTCAAAATCACTCTCTATTCTTCAAATTTAGAGAGTTGAATAGTAGTTCTCCAAATTTGGAGAACTACTATTCACACTCTATTTCACTTTTTGACTATTTTATTATTATTTCTATGGAGTACTTTCTAATTAACATATTACTTTACATATAATGTCATTAATTAAATATCTAATATTCATACTTCTTTTTAAATGTAATATAATATTATAAAAAATATATTATTTAATATATACTACATTCATCTGAATTAATAGTATTTTAATTTTTTCTAATTTTTGTCATTAATATAATTTGATTTTATTATTAATATTCACAATAAAGAATACACAAAATTAAAATGATAAGATGAAAAATTTAATTTAAAAATACAACTCATAATATGATTTTAATTTAAATACAAGATAACAATACAAATACATAACATAATAATTTAAATACAAGATAAAATACGATACATAACATAATAATTAATTCACGATGAAACAAGAATCATGCCGAACAGATGTTGAACGTGCATTCGGAGTTTTGCAATCACATTTTACAATTTTTGCATGACCGTCACATTTTTAGAGAAAAGAAGCGCTACATGATATTATGACTACATGTATTATATTGCACAACATGATAATTGAGGATGGACGTAATCTTAATGCACCAATTCAAGTTGTTGTAGAGGCTCCAACTCCAATGACAGAAATGGTGGTAGATGAAAATCTCCGGTTTGAACAACTTTAACTAGACATAAAAAATTAAGAATGAAAATGCTCATTTTGAACTCCGTAATGCATTAATAGAGCTTTTTTTGGACCAACGTAATAATTTCGAAAAATTGAGTGTTTATGTAATTGTATTTCACTTTTATTTGAATTTATCCATTAATTTGTAGCTTATATAATATTTTATTGCAATTTATGTTATTTAAAATTTAGAATAAATATAATTATATATAAAAAAAATTAAAAAAAGTTATCACATGAAGATTATATAAAATAATTATTGGGAAAAAGAAATAAAGGAGTTATTATGAAATTAAAAAATAAGAATGAAATAGAAATAATAATATAATATTGAGGAAAGAGAAAAAGATTCTTTTCTAGAGAATAAAATAGAAAATTGAATTGGAGTTGATTATCTGAACAAATAGAAAACTCTATATTTGGAGAGTAAAATAGAGTATAGGGTTGGAGATGCTCTATGAGAGTGTTTTACCTCTAATATAAAACTTCTCAGCCAATATGAGTATTGGACACCAAATGAAGTGTGTGGCACATATTTAGGTCATGTGAAGGGTAGGACCCACTTCTAGGAGAATGGGCCCACGCTCAGTAATCGAGGCGGCCCGCGTGGTGGTCCACTGGCTGCTAATAAGACTACCTTTCAGGTTTGTCTTTAGGTCTGCTGCTTTTTTGGGGGGTGGGGACGAGAGAACAAGCTGGCGATTTCTGACACGTGGTGTACTCTTAGTTGTCATGTAGGGACTACCTCCTCTGAAGTTGACACGTGGCATATGTACATTTTAAATTGTCTACTTTTATTATATTTAAATTTTTTGATTAAAATATCAAATTAATGTAATTTAATTTAACTTTAAAAATTAATTAAATTGACTTTCAAAAAACGTAACATAACAAATAAAAATGAACTCATCTCAACCCCTAAAAAGTTAAAGCCTTTTTCTTTGTCACATTTATAACCGTACTAGTATAAATAAATTAAAGAATAAAATTAAATAAATTAAATACAATTTCGTTTTAAACTAACATAATAAAAATAAGTTAAAAATTATAATTCAAATAAGCTTTATACTATCATCAATCATCACGTAGATAACCAAATTGGTAATATCTTTTTATATTAATTTAGATATTATTAGTTCTTAAAATTTAGTTATTACTTTGCGTTTAACCAACTAACAATGTATATGAATTGTACATATAGAAGGAAATAAAGATGTTAAACACAACCTAGCTGATATCAATCGGATCCAAATGTGTTTGATAAAGATAATGTGTTTGTATTGAATGTATATGCTATATATAAGTGTTGTGGAGGTCTTATTGGAATTGAAACTTGAACTAGACAGATTCATATTGACAGCTCTAATATTCAACTATTTCTACCGGAGTTATGTACTAACGATCTCCTGTGACACAATTTATGTCTCTTTCTTAAGATCATTATGGCATGTATCCTTCAATTTAATCTTTTAAACCTACCTTTGACCTTTATTACCTTAACCATGGAAGAAACTTCATTATACAGAAAGTAAAAGAAAACAAGAATCAAGAAAATGTCAAATTTGTATAGGACATATCGATTTTGAACTACAAACTCACAAGAATGAGTTAATACAAGCTATTTATAGTGTATTAGATAACAACTACCACTTAACCTAATTAATAATGTAGCTATAATACACTTAACAAGCTAACTACTAACTTACTAACACATACTCTCTCCTTTCAATTTGTTAATTTGTCCAATTATTTTGACTTAATACGAAATTTTAAAAAGTTAAAGAACACTTTTAAATCTTGTGATTTTAAATTAAAGATATATCAAAAAAAGGAAAAAAGACATTTTCTCTTTGTCACAAATTAAAAATAAAAGTAAGATAAACAAGTTAGAAACATAAGAGGTACAATTATTTTCAAGTGAAATTTCAAACATTTTACTACTACTTAAAATTTTCTAACTTTAATACAATTTTTTTTTCTTTTAAAAAAAACTACTCACACAATTTTAAATCGGTTTGGGCTACGATCGTCGTAACTCGTATCCTATAAACTGCTAAATGCTAATCCATACAATTGGGCCAATGTTGAGCCATCACACTAATGCACTATAACAAACAAAAGATTTTACGGTAATAATATATTATATTTAACTATAATAATCCTAAATAGAAAGTCTATTATCACTAAATATCTCTTTTGCTATAATACGTAGGAATGAATATTACAGTACGTGGTTTTCCTATCACAAGAAACATGATATCGTCTTCAATAAATTCCAAGGACTTAAGTTATATACATTATCATTGTACTTTTCTTTTTTATATTATTAGTGCAATTTTAACCTCACATCTCATTACACTATTTTACAAGTCACCATATATATCAGACTTCTTGTGAAACTAATTACCCACTGAATATTATTATATACGTACTAGCTTAACTTGATAGATAGTGTAAAACGTGCACAGTATACTCTTAATTAATTCATTAAAATAACAAACCCTGCAATAATTAAAGCTTCTGTTGTTATAAAGTACGCCAACTATAAGGAAAGTTAAGTAGTTTAGTGGTGGAAGAGTTTCACCCATAATTATCAGAGGTTTTGAATTTGAATTCTGGATATGGAGAAAATCATGTGGGGAGTGTCATTTCCAAATGGATCATGCACGATCTGAATTTAGTCGAAACTTCAATACGGATTCCAGACATCGGGTAGGAAAAAGACAAAAAACTCCAACCATAAGGTAGATATTCATTCTTTCTTCCCCTTGAATCCAGGACAGCCAAGTTTTTTTTTTATGTATGTATATACGTGTATACCTCTTAGTACCTTACCAACTGTTTGCCTTGAAGCTTTAGACCAACCTGAAAGAAACAGATTAACGGCCGTTATCTATTACTTCTTCTCGTCGATATTAAGTGAATGACTGAGATTTTTTTCATAGTTTAAAATAAGGAAATTGCTTAAAATTTAAGAGAATTGTTCTTTCTCAGTATATTTATTCTTCATTTAATGAGATTCTTAATTACATGACATTTTTAATAGAATAAGTTAAAAATAATCAAAGGATAATATTGAAAAATAGTCTTAAATTTATGTCGTTAAATATTTTTTCTTAAGAGGTGTACCAAATTCCAATAATTCACTTAATATGGCATCGAAAAAGTAGAAACAATTTGATAAGACTGTGTATACGTCATCCTCCTCAGACTTAATTAATGGGACTATATTCTCATGTTATATATATTAGACAAAAGGATTCTTAACTTTCTCCATGGCGCGTTAATTACCTCTGTTTTAGCATATATGTATCTCTCTCTCTATATATATAATGTGCTTCTTACTCTTTCCATCTTTTGACTAAAACAGAGAAAAACTCTGTTCTATGTTTTACGTTAAAGAAAAACTCCACACATAATTACATGTCTGTTGATTGATTATTTGAATTTTCACCACATTATACTTTATTTGGATGATTGTTATATATTATTTTATAATGTATTACATTATATTTTTTAAAGAAAAGTAAGGTACGGGGTAGAGCTAATATGAAAAGGTACGGTAAAAGATGAAATATATTAAATAATAAGTAAATAAAGACAAAAATGGGAAGAAAATATTAAGCTAACAACGCGATCACACTAAATCACATCTTGTCTTTTCGTCGTTACCTAACGATATTTAAATAATACGATTCACTATAATTTAAGTAATAATCAAAACAAACACTATATTTAAACTAACAATACAATACAATACAATACAGCAAGTAACAACCATCCAAACGAGGTGTTAGTGAGGCCCATCTCTCATTTTTCTTTCCCTTGCCTATTTTTTTTTGGATAAATTACCTATATACACACCTTTATTAGTTTATTAGTTACCTTGTAAATAGTATATCAAGTGTTCATAATTGAGTTCTAAATTTAATTTGTACATACATAAATATAGAAAAAATTTCTTACTATATATATACATTATCTAGACTAAAGTTACTTACTTTGGCGAACTATATATATACCTCATTTTCTGGTCCGACCCTGATTCCTTGACATTAATGGAGAAGCTTTTTTTTCCTAGACGAGTTTTATAGATTCACCAGTACTTTCCACTCGTGAACTATTCATATATGTACAAAAAGAAAAAGTTTTTTACATTTGATATGATTATGCTTATTCTAAATTTACAAAATCAAAATTCCGAATTCGCATCGTAACTACGGAGTTACTATGCAGGGAAAACATATTGCATATATCAGATGATCATCAGTTCAACAAGTCCCGTCTTTAAACAAGCATGCATGCAAGGCAACTTCCAGCGCATCATTATTAGTTTGCCTCGTTTAATATGTCAATACATTTATTATTTAATAGAGGTGGTGATGGGAAACCAGACTTAAAAAACACACACATGAATCACAATGTGAGATCCACTCTTCACACACCCTCTCACGCCAGGACCAGACATCTGGTGCATGAATAATTATATTTGATATATGAGAGTCCAATATCATAAATGAAAATTGGAATGAGTATTCATGTTCTGATAAAGAAATGAATTTTGAGTCCAACAATAAGGAATACCCAAGCTAGCCATATTAAAAAGACCACTCATCTCTTAAAGGGCGATGTAGACTCTTGATCATCCCAGTGAAATAAAAGCAGATATAATTGAAAGAAAAGAAATTTGTACTAGTAAACGAATGTACTATTCTTAGAGTTGTTAGTAATGTTGTTGATCGTACAAGATAAAAAGCATCGCTGGAAATGCTTAGTCTCAAAGCACAAAATAAGCTTCAAATTTCCTAAGGCTTCCCTCTTTTTACTAATTGAGTGACTTGAAAGTACATATTAATATCTCCATGCACCAAACACCAAAAATACTATTTGTTTATTTGCTCATTCCATGCTATATATAACCAAAATCCTGTTGCACAATCATCTCATCTCATCTTCCTTTCAAGTTGCAATTAATTAATTAAATCCTTAGATACCAGTTTAAGCTTAATTAATGGCTCCTTTTTCTACAATCGTATTTCTTATTTTGTTAATAGTCCCTCTATGCAGTGCAACTCTTGGAGTTCAATACTATGATCAAACATGTCCTCATGCTGAAGATATTATTTATCAAACAATTCGCAATGCTTCGTTTTTTGATCCTAAAGTCCCAGCACGTATTCTCAGGATGTTCTTCCATGATTGTTTCATTAGAGTATGTATTTAATTGTGTGCATAATGCAAGTCATTATATTATAGATGCATACAAGAGATGGAAATTGAAACTGTTTTGTTAATGATTATTCACAGGGATGTGATGCATCAGTTCTACTGGATTCAACACCAGAAAACAAAGCAGAGAAAGATGGTCCGCCTAACCTCTCTCTTGGAGCTTTCTATGTGATTGATGCTGTCAAAACAAACCTCGAAAAGGCTTGCCCAGCAACTGTTTCTTGTGCTGACATAGTTGCCATCGCAGCTAGAGATGTTGTGGCCATGGTACTACTTCATCATCCTCCCTACTAAATTGTTAATTCACGAGCAGTAAATAACACTATATGACCAGTTAAAATATACTACTAGCTAGCAAGGCGTTGTCAGTGTATATAAGTTAAATTCACTGATTAAACTGTAATCATAAGCTCATAAATACTTCATGTCTGATCAATTTTGTAGTCTGGAGGTCCATACTGGAATGTACTAAAAGGAAGAAAAGATGGAAGGGTGTCAAGGGCCAATGAGACAGTAAACTTACCTGCTCCATCCTTCAACACAAGCCAACTCATTCAGAGCTTTGCCAACAGGGGATTGGGAGTGAAAGATTTGGTTGCTCTTTCTGGTGGACACACACTTGGATTCTCACACTGCTCTTCATTTGAAGGCAGACTTCATAACTTCAGCTCAGTGCACGACACTGACCCGAGCTTGAACGCAGTATTTGCACAGAGCTTAAAGCAGAAATGCCTGAAACCCAACAGTGATAGCAATGCAGGACAATTATTGGACCCAACTTCATCAGTATTTGACAACAACTATTACAAGCAAATTATTTCAGGCAAAGGTGTTTTTGCATCAGACCAGAGTTTGTCGAATGACTACAGGACTGGATTGATTGTTAAGGCATTTGCCAATGACCAAACTGTGTTCTTCAGGGAATTTGCTGCTTCAATGATCAAGCTTGGAAATGTTGGTGTCCTTGAAAATGCAGAAGTTAGACTCAACTGCAGAGCTGTGAACTGAGAAATGAGTGTGTTTGTACCTATGTTTGTTCTTTTTGCTGTCTAATAACTGAGGCTTAATGAAATACTAGTATGAAATATCTATGCACCTTGATTATTCCCTTGTAAGGTGAAGAGGTAGCAGAGGAAGAATAATATCATCAATGTTGCTTGTTGTGTTCATAATCTATCCTCTAAATTGTATTCACCGTACACATACAGTTTCTTTCAAATATTCTGTCATCAAAATTGAGATATAATACAAGCTCGTAGATTCTAAGATGGGGTAGGGTGGAAGTCTCCACATATGAATGTATTCCACTTACAACTATTAGCTTCTTCTTAAGTATCTCAATAGATTGCAATAGAGACATTAATTTTACTCTATGACTACTACAACTACATACCTAGTGTAATCCCACAAATGGAGTCTAGGAAGGATAGAATGTTAACAGACTTTACCCCTACCTTGGGAGGTAGAGAGGCTGTTTCCGACTAAGTTGCACGAACTCTTCACTTGCGATGTCGCACCCGTGTCGGATTCACCAAAAACACACTAATTTTGGAGAATCCGACACAAAGAGTTAGAGCAACATACGTTCTCGATAGACTCTCGGCTCAAGTAAAAGCATTTCACAGCAGTTCAATCGAGAAAAACAATAATTGTGCTCTATGATTGACAGTGCCAATTACGTAAGAAGCAACCAACTCAACTCCCTCCAAACAACAAAATTATAAAGGAAAAATTATCAGACATCCCACCTTTACCTGTGAATATTAATGAAAGTAATCCTATCACCAGTCCATACTCATGAAAGATTCAATGTTTAATCCAAGTGCTTTTTCCAGTGTGATACAGAAGTATAACTTAAATTCTTTACAGGGCAACGCCAGAAGCAAAAAGATTTATGGCAGAATACAGCAGTAGTTTGACATAAAATGAAGTTAGAAATAGAAGTAGGTGAATTACAACAAGTTGAAGAGATTTTGTGCTCATTAAACTCAACGGAGTTTAGAAAACAAATATGATTCATTTAGGCTTAGCATTTGTTCAAGCAAATACAACATCAGATCGTAATATATATTTGATACCCTTAGTGACATTCCGAGCTTCATGCAACATACATTTATCCCCGTGAATGTGAACAAGAGCCATTCCTTCGGTCGGAGGTACCTATACAATGTTAAATATAAATAGCATAACAAAATCAGATTTTCACTCAAGAAAAGCATGCCATTATTCTCTAATTGATGCCACATTATGCAGTTTACAATAGGATATATAGCATAACAAATCATGATTGATTGATTGCCTTCTATGGAGGTAACTGAAATATGAAGAAACACATCTAAAATAAATAATACATGTCTACATGTGTGAAGGGAAATCGGGAATGGGAACATTGAAGAAAGAGTGAGAGTGGCATTTCTGAAAAGGGGAGAATAGTACCTCGGCAACCAAAGCGTTTCTTGGACCGTAAAAGACAGTTTCCCCTCCAACAAGGCTCTCAGACAATGAATCCTGAGAATCTTTATCAACTTTGGTTTTGGATTTGGGACCACCACTTAAATATATTAACAAAGTGTAGTGTGTGCACTTCCCTTCTCCAATGTCAACACTTTCATCAATATGCCGTCCAAATCTCTGACCAGCCTTGTACCTAGAGAGCAACAACAGTAACTTGATGAGGACCAAACATTTGTTATAATGTCCACCTTACCATGTACTCAGGAAAAGGAAATGAGAATCACAAATGTGGAGAAAAGGAAAAGAAATGGCTGCGAAGGCCCTGACACCAGAGATAATTGAAGTATAGAATTTGATAACTAATATAAAGAGAATAGTGCTGTGAAGGCCCTTAACTATTTAATTTGTGGATATTTTAACTCAACAAAATTTTGTGGCAATTATTGTAATGTGTCAACTTTACATAACATAGTAAATTTCTCCTTCTGTCAACTTTCATTAATTATACAGTTACTTTACACAATTTCTTCCTCACAGGCACAACACCAGTGCACCAACCCTCTTCCTACTTCTTTCTTCCTCCTTGCCCCAACAGCTCCCTCAAACACCACAGCACTGGTTGCAACTTCTTGGGGCTACTTTTATCATCCCTTTCTTACTTACTGCTTTATTCCTTGTTATTTTCTTATTCATTCCAAATTCCACTTTCAAATGTCATGTATTTCATTTCAGCAGCTCCAACCAAAAGTTGAATCTTGTAAAGAATGTATTACTTTGTATGCCACATTTTCTTCCAGCACAGCAGAATAGATACCCCAAGGTTTGCTCGTCTTCCTAGCTATATCTATGCTACTGATTGTTTGAGAAAACTTAAATTGGTTGTGAGTTTATAAACTGTTTTGGGAATCAAATCTGGTTTTTCTTCTTGTGGTTTCTTCTTCTTTTTCTTTCTTTTGAACTTTTGGTTAACACCGAAGTCTGAATTCATTTCAAACAAGCAACCAAGGTAAAGGGTAGGGGCTGCTGGGATGAAGAGAAAATAAAGTACAGATGCTGACAAGAAAAAGAAGGAAAGAGAAAACAATAAAAAGGAAAGGAAGAAGAGAAGAAGTTGGGGATGGGGAGTTACTTGGAGGAGGAAGTTGCTGCTCGAGGAGTTGGGGTGGGATGGGTAGCATATGGGCGTGGAGGAAGAAAAAAGCAAACAAACAACGGTGAAGTAAGAGGAGTGAGGTGACACAGTGTTGTGCCAAACTGCCACTGAAGATACAAAAAACAGTAAAGAGTCCATATTATACCCCAAGAGCCTAACAGTCCATTAATGAAAACTGAAGTAAGGGCAAGTGGTTACGTTTGAAAAGTTGAAGGGGTCAATTTGCCACAAAGAAAATGCTAAGAGGGTAAACTGCAACAAGTTAAATAGTTAAAGGCTACACCGCTTTTCTTGATACAAATAGTGTTACCTCAAAATCATTCATGTGATTGCTACTATTTCAGATTAGGAAAGGGAATGGTAAGTTGACAAGCATTTTGTACATAACAGTCAAAGCAGTTTTTTTTTTTTTTATGACAAGGGAAACCCGCAGCCGCTACCCTTTGAGTGCGCACAGGGTCAAACCTCCGCTCCTATGCAATAGCTCGCAAACC
>NW_006239332.1:469735-474561 GCF_000226075.1 Solanum tuberosum | reverse complement strand
TTTTTTTTTTTTGATGGCAAGGGAAACCCGCAGCCGCTACCCTTTGAGTGCGCACAGGGTCAAACCTCCGCTCCTATGCAATAGCTCGCAAACCACATAGGAGAGGTATCCCGCACTAGGCAAGCCTGGCGCGACGAGCTCGACCCAGAAGGCAAACCCCTTGCTTTCGCTGGCAAGGGGTTTCGAACTTGAGACCTCCAACATGGAAGTCCCAAGCCCAAACCACTGGGCCACCCCGAAGGGTAACAGTCAAAGCAGTTTAGACATTTTGATGAAATTACTGGAAAGAAAACAGAAACAAGATGGATGTACTTGGTTAGAAGGTAAAAAGCACGATTCATAAAACTGGAAGGAGTTCCCAACCTATTTGATATCATAAGCTTCAAACAGTCACCTATATGTTGACTACCTCATGACCCTTCAAAGCAAGAAACTATCAATACTTCCCCAGAAAACCAGGAAAAAATCAGCATTCAATTTGTTATTAATCTGCTGCCATATGGTATTTTGGATATTCACTATCTTGTCCTACATTTGATGATCGCTACCACCACCATGTAGGTAAACGACATGGTTGATTATGACCTGTTCAATCTAGTCAATGTTTATCAAACTCAATAAAGTATATTTCTTAAATATGCCACATTTTATCCAAATAAGTAAGTTTACCACACAGCAGGGCAAAGGATCACATATATGTCATAATAATATCACAGTTTAATGACGAAAGTACACCTAACCTGTAAAATCTAACATTAGGGTTCAATCCAACAGCAACTTTGCCTCGAATTTTGATGTCAGAAAATAATTTGTTCAGTCCAGCTCTCCACATTGCATCTGCAAGATTAGGATCATGCATAGATACACGATCATTGTCTCTATAAGCTTCGCCATATGCAGGACCACGACTTCCTTGGTGGGCAAACCCAATTGACTCTGCAGCTTTGACAAAAGCCTTTGATTCAGCTGGAGTAAGGAAATTCTCAACCTGAATAATATAAGCAAATAGAGGAATTATTAGAAGCCAATAATAGCTTCATCATTAAATTAAGGTCTTGTGATTTGACATCATGATTCAAGCAAAGATGAGAGATTCTTATTTCCTAATGTGATAGCAAAAAGGTGTCCGGTTCGACTCTTGTCAAATAGGCAAGTTGGTTGATTTTATCCGCAATATATTCTCCTACAGTTTCTCTGTTCCGATAATCACATCAAGAATAAATCCTAATCGTAGCTCATAAGAGATGTTCATTATTTTTGTTATTTGGATTGAACATGGTGAAAGTAACAAACTTTAATAGTTTATAGTAGGGTAGGAGGTTCTTCAACAACAAAGCACTCTCTCAACTCAATTTATTTGATAGACTTCTTATTAAGATTTCTCAGATTGTCAAACCTACGAAACAACAATGATCAAAGGTGGAATCATCCAATCTAACTGAAAATTCTTACAAGTGACACACACCTGTATCCTTCAACAATTTTAAGCAACCTTCTGGCTTCACATAAACATTGTAAGCTAATTCAGTAGTTACACAATCTTATTACTTATCCCCCCTCCCCCCGAACTATGAACTTCCTTGTTTTGGAGAAACTCATTATCAATTTAGCAAACCAACTACATAACAACAATAGAAGTAACGAGCTTCTCGAACATAAACATGAAACAATAAATCCAACCTGATTTAAACTTTAATTCATAATCATTTAAACAAAAAAACATCAGTGATTCTAATGCATGACACAATTGCTAAATCAAAAAACAGAGCAGTAGTAATTAAGCTCAAATCACTCACAATTATGACAAATGTATCAAAATCTCAAGTTATAGGGGTTATGCTTGAATTATTTAAACAACGAGTTTCATGATTTGCCTAAGCTTCATATCATTAACAGCATGTCCCGTCAAAATAAAACCAATATAAAGAAGATAAACAAACAATCGAAAATTAGTGGAAAATTTAGGCGAAAACACAAGAACAAATTTTAGTGTAAAAAGGGGAAAGAATGAATCCGTACGGTAATGAGATCGTTATCTTTGAGGCGATTGACCTCAAGGTTTAATTTGAGTTTGATTGATGGCCACCCAGATTCTCTTCTCTCCTTCTTCCCATCATTTTTTCCTTCTTTCCTCCTTTCTGCCATTTTTCTCTTCATTCACACCTTTTTTCCCTTTCTTATATTTTCCTCTGCCTTTTATTAAAATTAATTTCTGCAAAAGTATGATATTTTTGGTGGGTTTAAAAGTTTCTTGGGCCGCGATGACATGTTTACTGGGCTTGGTATCTCTATTGAAAAGGCCTAACAATTTGGACCGCGAAACCGATTAAACAAGGTACCGGATAAATTGACATGGTTTTATAGTGAGCAAACAACACAAATTTCACTAATTTAGAGTCTAATTACGTGTCTTCATTTTAATTTTTGAAATTATCTTTCGTATTATATTTATTTCGTCAGATACATGTACTTGGCACACTCAAATACATATGGATCAAATTAGGTATAATTTGTTCTAGATATTTTAACACTATATTTAACCGCCGTTCACATATATCTAGGATATGCAACTCTATTCTCTTGCTCGTCTCTCTTCATATGTATCTATATTTTCTAAATGTATTTGGAATGTATCTAGTACTTTAGGTATATATATTTGAGATACACTGACTCTCTCGGTCACTTCTCCTCTATCTCACTCGCCTCTCTCCCAACGTATCTGTATTTCAAAATATATTTGGTATAAAAAAATACATGTATTTGACTTTAAATAGTATAGAATTACTAATTAGTGAGACTCTGATTATTTCAAATTACAAAGTAATTAGTAATTATAATAGAAATAATTGCGTAAGATGGTTTTTTCTTTATCAATTAAGAGAGAGAATTTGCATCTATTAGCCCGATTTGAAAAATTGGCACAAAATAGTTATATATATATTACTTCGGCTAATAAAAGTAGCAAATAATGACCCATAAATTTTTTGTATATGTGTAGTTTTTTCCAAATCCGTCCAAAAATTTTATTCTTTTATTTTCCATCGCTCAACCTAAAATCTTTGTTCTTTCATCTTTTTCTCCTAAGATATCTATTCTTAGGAGAAATCTCTTCTTTCTTCTTTTCATCTCTCCTCCTAAAATCTCTCAAATTGATTGAATCTCTGAAATGTTCATATTTTGATTAATCATTTGAAAATTTTCAAAAAAAATCAAAGGCTTTTCTATGATGTATCGGTATTCGATAACATCTTTGATATTTTTAACTATGAATAATTGTTAGTTTTTAAGCAACGATAGTTTTTTTATAATATTTTTTTTATTATATTAGACAGAAAATCACTTAAAACGGAAAAGGAAGCAAAATGAAGCTAACGACAGGACTGACAAACAGTCACACCTTCGACGAGCCATCAATTTCGCATTGGTATATATCCCAATTGATGAGATAATTTTTATCAATTCCATCCTCCATACTAAACAACTTATAAAAAATTATAATTAAAAAGGTATTTTGTACAATTTCATCTTGTTCTCTTTTCAATAACTACACTTTTTTTAAGAATAAGAAACTAATATTATTTCAAGGACGAAATTTTCAACCGGAGATAAGTGGATTGAAATTGCACAGGGCTGAACATAGAGAGCACGATGAACTATTACCTAATATAAGGATGAAATGAATACTTGATTTCATAAAATGACAAATATTCCTTTCGTTTCATTTTACTAAACTCATATTTATAACCTGCCTTCTAAAATTAAGATATATTTAACAAAACTATTTTTAAAAAAAATATCACCAACGCCGTGAGGTTCTAAATTAATAATTAAAAAAATAATTAAGAATCACCACCTAATTTTAAAACTTTTCTAAAATTAGCATATAAATTATTTAACAAAAATAATCCAAGAACCCAATCAATTCTAACTAAGGGGTCGTTTGGTTTGAATTAGTATTTTAGGCAGGGGCGTGAGATGAGACATTTTATGTCGTACGGGGTGAGACGTAAGCCTCGAGATACGGGGCGTAAGTCATATAGATCTACCGGGCGTAGTCTCATGTATATTTAATTTTATTACTAAAAAATATAAGCAAAAGTAAAACTTTTAATTATTTTACAAATAAATTTTAATAAATAACCTATAATGTATAGAAAAAATATTATGATTTTTATTTGAGAAAGGTATAAATAACCATGAAGAAATAAAGTATTACAATTACTATTTGAGAAATATCGTTACATAATAATAAAATATATGATTTAAAACAAAAAAGAGTTAACCCCCACCCCCGAAAAAAAAACACGCACGGGGATTGCGTTTTTACGCTTGGAGCTTACGCCCCAAATTCTAGGGCATACACCCTATGGATCTACGTCTTCAATTTGCGGCCCGGAACGGCTTTAGCACGTCCCGCCCCGAGACTCGCCCCAAAAAAAACATTTTTGAAAACACTGGTTTGAATACAAGTTATGCTGAGATAAGTATGCTAGAATTAGTTATCCTAGCACTATTTCTTATTGATCGTTTGGTTTGTTGTACTAAAAATAACGGAAAAGGCTCAAAAATACCCCTGAACTATCGGAAATAGCTCATATTTACCCTTGAACTATATTCTGGCTCAAAAATACCCTTCCGTTAAAGTATTGGGTCACTTTTACCCTTACTATTAACAGAGGTGTGTTAAGTGCCATGTGGACGCCACGTTGACGCCACATAAGCACCAAACAATTCTCACCTCCACATAGATTCATACATCCTAATTACTAATTTTGATCTCATTTCTTTTGGGACATACAATTTGACCCACTCTCATTTCTCTAAAA
>NW_006239332.1:465316-466276 GCF_000226075.1 Solanum tuberosum | reverse complement strand
GAAAAAATGCACATGTAGGTCATGGCAGTTGACTGGCATTCCATGCCCTCATGCCATCAAAGCTATGTTGTACCAGAAGATAGAACCAAAGAATGAAATTAATTGGTGGTACAGTAAGGAAGCTTATTTGATGACATATAGGGCAAAGTTGATGCCTGTAAGAGGTGAACAATTCTGGAATGTATTGCCAGAACACGCAATTGATCCACCTGATCTTGTGAAAACAGTGGGAAGACCAAAGACCAAAAGAACTAGGGAAAAGGATGCAGCAATTAAAAGAGCTGGAGAGTGGGCTCACTCAAGAAAAGGAACTAAAATGACATGTAGCAAGTGTGGTGAAACAACTCACAATGCAAGAACATGCAATGTAAGAACATTAAATATTTACATGTCTCACTGTTATTAGTACTAAGTAGTTAACTGCACATAGACATTGTATTTGCAGTTTGTTGAAGGAGAACAAGGGCCAACATTGAAGAGAAAAAAGGGCAGAACTGAGAAAGAGTCTGAAGAAGAGGTTGAAAAAGAGGTTGAAGAACCCCATGGAGAAGATTATGATGTTAATAGCTCAGCCCCTAGACCAACACAAGATGAAGAATACCATTTCATGTCCTCACTACAGTATGAACCATTTGGACCTGCTAGAGAGCCTGAAAGTGATCCAGATATAAGGCCTCAAGTCATATCTGAAAATCGCACAAAACTGAAAATGAGGATGAATCAACAAAGAGCAACTGGAAATAGAGTTATATCTTTTAGAGGTGATCATGCTGGAATTAGTGAGCCTACAGATTTGCCTTACTCACCTACTAATCTCACTTGGAAAGGAAAAGAAGCTGTCACTGGCAATCAGTTGGAAAGAGAGAGACAGAAGAAGGTGGACAAGTTGAAGACAAGAAAAACTAATGGGAAATCCCAGATTTGAAGTGTTTTGGATAGTGCAAAAAGTTGTCTAGTTTT
>NW_006239332.1:457461-465169 GCF_000226075.1 Solanum tuberosum | reverse complement strand
AACAATGAATGCTTATGTTTATTTTGGGTTGAAGTTGATAGATGCAAACCAATTAATGCTTATGTTTATTTTGGGTTGAATTTGGTAGATACAAAACAATGAATGCATTTCTTATTATTTTGGGTTGAGTTTGGTGAAGAATATTCTTACTGCTTACTGTCCAAATTTTGGTAAGGACTGTAAGGTTCTTTACTTAGTTGATGTCCAGCTTTTGTGTGAAGTTTATTTCCAGTTTTAGTTAATGTTGGTAATGCATTATGGTTTCAGTGACTGCTCCCCTGTTCAGTAGTTTTAGTTTTAGTTAATGTTGGTAATGCATTATGGTTTCAGTGACTGCTCCCCTGTTCAGTAGTTTTAGTTTTAGTTAATGTTGGTAATGCATTATGGTTTCAGTGACTGCTCCCCTGTTCAGTAGTTTTAGTTTTAGTTAATGTTGGTAATGCATTATGGTTTCAGTGACTGCTAGCTGAAGTTAGCTTAGGTAATCTTCTCAGGGATACTCTTGAATTGAGTGGTGTCCTGGAAAATCTCTTGGCTTTGTCTTAATAGTTGGTGAATTTGTACCTGGAGTAGATTCTGCAGGGTCCAAGTACATTGACTGCCCTTTATACTTGACACTATTTTTCATTTAGACACATGAACTCTAGCTGAGACCTATTGAACACCTGAAGTTGCCAAATATTGTGTACAAAACCATTAATGCTCAGATGGCACATGGTGTTCCCATGTGAAATTGAGTGCGTGCAGAAACGGCTTTGGCCGGAAAATATAGATTTCTGCCAGTAAAATGATTCTCCGTTCACTGTCTTCCTAATTTTTTTTTCTATAGCCATGATTTTCCAGTCATTCTCTTCTTTTTCCTATTTAAATCTCTCTAAAAAAATCTTGCCTTATACCACTATGAGAACCCTGCTCCTGAGGAGCTGTTGACTTATATTTCTTCAGAAAGAGATAGACGCTAGACAGTTCCCCTTTCTTGCAGACCCCATCACTCTTGCCCTGTCTATCTCTTTCAGAGTAAATATAAGTCCACATACCTGCACCACTGAGCACGCAAGATCACAAGAATGTGCTATTTTTTGCTGATGCTCCAAACTCGTAAGCTGGGTAGATAAGAAAAGTACACCAGCTATGGGCATACATTATCAGGCTCCTTCCATGTTTCCTTCTAATTCTTTTGAGCATATGCAGTTAATAAATACACTTATACTAATCAAGAAAAAAGTTAATAACGACACTTTTTTTACTTTAGTTTGAGAAACATAAAGTTGTTAATCTTTCTGTTAATCTTTTAGATGTTGCAGTAAAGCTTAGAGAAGTTATAAGCAAGGCTGCTGCCACAGCCAAAGAAGCCAATTCAGTTTTTTTTTTTTATCTTAACCCTTCAATTAGATATTATAACAACTTGCTTGCACATTAGTCTCACCAGCAAGCCCAAAGAGTTTGGCCAAACCTTCCTGAAAACACGTATCCACAGGTACATACTTCAACTTTTCCACTTCATTCATATAAGATACAATAACAGTAAAATCCATATCCATATTGACAAAAGCAACATGACCAGTAACGCAAGATGACAAGCTGGTGAACATATATATTTTTTCCCTGTACAACTACTCTCCATAATGCATAATACATAATCAATCCATAAGTACTACAACTTCATTACAAAATGCAAATTCAATAATACATAAACTTGTAATTCAAACTCCTTAAGTACTAAAACAACAAATATTCAATTCATACATTGAGTTTTAAAGTGTTTGATCCTTACATACATTCACTTCATGATCCTTACAACAAACACAACGAACAAAGCACATGAAATGAAAATGATAGTTTTCAATTTTTTGATTTTCTTCTCCAAAAGCATAACTTTTCCAGCTTCTTGGGCTGAAATAAATTTCATTTCTTCAAACAAAATTTCCAGATTGTCCCTTTCAGCTTTTTCCATTCCATCGACAATCCGTTTCAATTTGTTTCTTTCAACCTTCATAACATCCAATTTACCCTTTAAGTCCATTATAACAGTTACTGCTCTTGGTGGGAGTTGTTGTTTGTCTTGCCATTCCCAATATCCACATGAAGTGACCTACATATAGTGTACAAATTCAACCATCAAGTTTACATAATAATTTAGAGAAATACTTAATGTTAATTTAACAAATAAGAGTTTGTATATAAACATACAAACATCAAACTAATTTACAACTTACTTTGGGTCTAGGACATTTGTAGAACCTTCTCCCTGCATTCAAATCAGTCCAAGCCGTCAAATTTAAAGCATTGAGACCACAATGACATCTTCTTGCATACAATTTTTCAAGTGAATCGATAGAGGATTCAGACATTGTTTTGAAATTTTTGTCTACTTCGAAACCCTAGCAATGAAATGAAGAAAGGAGTGAAATAGTTTCTTAAATGAAGAAAGGGGTGAAATTTTCCCCTAAATCTAACATACCCAAATATTATAAACAAAGTTGCAACCCTAACCAAAAAAATATCTTTGGAATCGCAAAACTAGAACCATCGCGAAATAAGAACAACGACTTTACTAACCTCATTTGAGCCAAAATATAGTTCAAGGGTATATGTGAGCTATTTCCAATAGTTCAGGGGTATTTTTGAGCCTTTTCCGTAAAAATAATAACCATCACATACTTCTTTAAAATAAGTGGTTTGATTACAAAAATACCTTCTTATTTAGTTTTTTGTATATATATTTCTTAAAGAGTTTTAGTTATTCATTCTTAAAAATAAATCTCCACCTTAATTAGCTTAATTATTTTTATGTATGAATTTTCTTTGTGTTCAATTATGTGCCAATTTTGGAGGCGTCAATACTCCACGCTAAAGGAAACATATTGAAACAAACTTGATTCCCAACACAAACACTGATATATAATATTTACTGGATACACATTACAACGTTTAATACACACAACAAAGTAATAACATATTAATTACAGATAGATCAACATAGAAGAAGGTAGCTAGAAGGGGATGAGATACTAGAACAGAGAAAGGGGATGAGAGATAACTGAAAGCCAAAGCTTCGACATAATTTACATAACCGTTCTTTCTAATCCCTAGACCTTTTTAACAATAGCTAATTGGGCCTGAATCCCATATAAAACTCTCCAACATATTACTCGGCCCAATAATTCCATATAAATCAGTCTCATTCAAATTACCTAACACGTAGGACCGTACAAAGTCAACTTGATTCACAACAATACTCCCATCCTCAATAAGAACCTTGTCCTCAAGGTTCGGGTAGAACAATATTGATATTATTACGGCAAACTTGTTAAGACCTGGATATGTGTTAAAAGTTAGCTTTAACAAGTATTGTATCTTCTTTA
The DNA here is from genome assembly GCF_000226075.1 of Solanum tuberosum. Classification (NCBI taxonomy): domain Eukaryota; kingdom Viridiplantae; phylum Streptophyta; class Magnoliopsida; order Solanales; family Solanaceae; genus Solanum; species Solanum tuberosum. The sequence continues at coordinate 461,804 of NW_006239332.1, read as the reverse complement.
TCTTCCTGATCAATCCTTTGGAGGAAATATATCAATAGCCACTTGACTAAGGCAATATCAAATATGACATTCTCATCAACATTTGCATATGCTGTAATTGGAAATACATCAATACAGACTGACAGGAATTTCAATGACAATGTTGCTTTCATTTCGTTTTTAGTCAATACATTGATGTACTGGTTAATGTGGTTCATCATTGTATCCACATTATGATAAGCAACTTCAAGCTGAGACCATACAAATGTAACATAGGTCCAGAGAAAGGCATTAGCACTTGCCATTAATATACCACAAGGGGTTGGATAAAAGCAATAACTTTTTTTAAATTCAAATTTTGCACATGCTAGATAGAACCATGAAGTAAGATTCTGAGCATTGCTCCATGGAATTCTTGATGGACAACTATACGACACATGTTGCATTTTATTTTATTATTACCATCCAAATCTTCAACCCATCTATATTTACCACATCGCTCTGTCGTCCACTTTGCAAGAACATGCTCATGTTCTTGTTCGAAGATTTTAAATAGTTGTTGGTGATCTACTTTTTGAGAATTCCAGCGACGCACCATCCACTTTTCAATTCCACCACCACCAAGGAAGGATTCTCGCTGATGCACAGTTAATACGCAAATAGGTCTCTTAAGTTGCTTTATATTCACAAGAACATCTTGAGTTTGGATGTGAAACAAAATGCCACTATCCAAATTGTTTAACTTCACAAACTGCCGATGTATTCCAGGATCCCATACATGTAAAAATATACCCTTTCCAACTAAATTACTTTAAGACCCCAAACATTTAAGATCATAACCCTCACATTCAACAAGTTCAGGATGCATGTCCAAGGATAAATTAATAGAGCAGCCAACATAGATCAAGTTCCGACCATCATTAGTAACTTTGCTCATAAGTTTGGCATAATTGAAAGTGTAAGAAATTGAAGGCATCTCCTCCCAACATTGAGCAAGCCCGACAGGGTAAGCAAACAATTGATTCCAACGATCATCTAAAGCTTTGCATATATCAAACATGGAAAGGTCACGTGTAGTAGATACTATAGAATTAATCTAGAATGAAGGCTTGTTTGCATTTGCAATCACAAATTCTATAAGTTTGTTTCTGATGGTTACAATTTCCTCTTCATCATTCTTGTCTTCATTTTCAACATCATCACCACAAATATTTTCAATTTTGGAAAGAGAACTTACCAGATCATTAGGGGTAATGAAAAATTCAATAGGCTTATTGGATGTATAGAGAGAATTTGCATCTTTATGCCTATCAGACGATTCATCGAACACCTTGTTGACACCCAATTTTGGACTTCCACAATATAAATTAATCATTTCGAGCTTCTTCAATCTCAAACGATTTAAAACAATTAGTTTTATAAAAATTCAAAAAAATCTCTTTGAGAAAGAGTATTAGTAACAACATTTAATTATGTCAAATATAACATATTCCAACAATTCACTTAATATGGAACATATAATATTTAACTCTTTATACCGGTGATCCAATAATATAAAAATCGTTTAAATTTGCTTAGTGTATAAATGTTAAATTCAAGAATCGTATCTTGTACTCCCTCTGTCCCAATTTATATGACTTACTTTCCTTTTTAGTCAGTCCCAAAAAGAATGACACATTTCTATTTTAAGTAACAATTTGCCTATAAAATGTCTTTTTTACCCTTAATGAAATGATTTACAACCACACAAATTTCTATCATTCATTTTGGACCACAAGTTTTAAAAGTCTTTCCATTTTTCTTAAAGTTTGTGCCAAATCAAAGTACATCATATAAAATGGGACGGAGGGAGTATATTTTATGAATATTTGAAAATCGTCTCAAAATATTTTAGTTTTACTTAAATAGTTGGTTAATTGGTTTAGTTAATTAATACTTATATTCTTGAGTTATTAGTTTATAGTTTAGTAAGTTATTTTATTTCGTTGAAATTAAGAAGCTCGTTAATTAATCAATATTAATTCATCCTAATTAAATTTTAGTCAAATTCCCTAAGTTAAACTCAATTTGGCTAACTTCTTAATTTTCATTGGCCATAATTGCAATTCATGTGGCCATTTCCTATTTTCAAATCCAACTATCTTTTTATCCCACTTCTTGGACCATTTTTCAGCCCATTCCCAATCCTTTTCAGCAACCTTCCAGCCGGCCCAAATCCCATTAGCAGCCCACCAATTCAATTCCAGCAAATACATACAGCATACCAAAACAACTCATGCTCCATACATAAATCCATTTCAATACCCACACCAACAATACAAACGGGTACCAAATACCAGACCCCTGTATGCATTTTTCTTCTTCTTCCGCGTCCACCGAAACCCAGAAATCCCACCAAAGCCGGCGAGAAATCAGCGTGAAATGCAGACTCGTCACATCAATCGCATCTCCAAGCAGCGCCAACAGTGCTCGCCCATACTCTTCGTCTTCCTTTTCTGCTTCAACAGTATGATTTGTTCAAAAAGCAGTGCCAGATGGAGTAATCTCGGCGCTTCACTCATCCTGGCATCAAGATCAATGGATACAATTCTCAATCCGTTGAGAATTGGTACTATTCTAGTTGTTTCCGTCTTCCAAGATTTCGAATTTCAAAATTTGAAATTTATCCAATCCACCGAGTTTCCCCACTAAATCGTCCATTTTCCCCCTATAAATAGTTCTATACCTTCAGTGATTAGAGGGACAGAGGTTAAGAAATTTGGATTTTGAAGTCATATACGAAAAATAGCTTACAAAAGAACGACTCTCGGATTTTTCTTAGCTCACCTTCGTATTCGAAGTTCGTGGTAAAGGAATCGTTGCTCTCAAACTTGTTGTCTTCCAGTCGCTGCTCCGAGAGAGGTAAAAACTCTTTCTAAATCTCATTTTGGATTCAATTAATGGTTACTTAATTAGAAAATTTAGACTTGTTACATCAGTATCTTTGTTGGTTACATTGCTGCGTATGTATGATTACAACTCATTAAATTTCAATAGGATTAATTGAATCTATTTGCTAAGTGTTGTTTGTTTACGCTCTGTCACACTTTCCCTGTTTATGTAGCGTATCATTATCTTCCGCCCTTCTCACTTTGCATTCTTACCTTGTTCATCAACATCATATCGATATTTGAGTATAATCGTAGCTTGAAGTGCTGTCCGTGATGTTATGTTAGTAGCTCAAATTAGTTTTGTTTTAATTTGGGTCATAGGTTCACTGCTAAATCACCTCTAAGTGTCTATTTCTTTATTTTTTGAAACTATTTAAGGTCTCGAAATGGGCTGCCTCAGTTTGTTACTCACTAGTTAAAATCTGGAAATCTTATTCAAACATTGTAGTTGTTCCTCCTTTAAATAACCATTTTTTATGTTAATACACTTCTTTGAAATCTGTGGTCTGCTATAGAATCAAGTGAATACGATTCCATGTTGGCTTAAGTTAAACAAATATGTTCTCAGCATATTTTCCCATGTGTCTTGTAATTTAGTCATTATGTATTTCCTTCTATTGTACTGCTTTGAGCTCTCGAGTTTAATTATCAATTTGATCAAGCTAGTAGTTTGTTTGGTTCTTGGTTGGATTGAGAATATTTGGGAGTAGTTACGGTGAGTCTTAAATTAAAAATCAGGAGCATTATTTAATGAACTTATGTGGCAGGGTTTTACTTCTTTTAATTTTTCTTATCAAGTTCCCTGATTATATGTGTGTTCATAAATTGAGTTGAGGAGTTGAACTATGCTTTGTCTTAAAAATGGGTCTTGATGAGCATCTTAAATGTAACCTTTCTAATGCATTTTCCTACCCTTTTAACTCGAAAACATCTACTTAGTTGTATTACTATATCCCCTTTTCCTTTGGTCCACAGAACAATTTCTCATTACTATGCATTTATTGGATGTCACTTGGAATGTTTTCACTTAATTAGTGGTGGAAATTTTTGATAGTAGCCTATCTATAATATTGAGAAATGATGCAGTCATATTTGCTTATTAGTATGATCGAATTTTTGTGAGAGTAATTATATGGGTTTAGTTTCAATTAGCCGTGTGGTTTGAAGGTTGCTTAATAAATTGAGTATCTATATTTCTCTATTATTATTTAGCCTATTAAAAGTTTCCTTATGAGTGTTATCTTCCATGTTAAAATTGAGATTTTTTCCCTTTCTTTGTTCATTAGGAAATCACATGCTTAATGTAGCTTGCTTTCTTAGTGTAATTAATTTCTCCCTTCGTTTAGTGAAGACGTAGCTTAAATGTAGATACAGCTGAATATTTGTGATTAAGGGCCTAAGTTTTCCTATTTTATTTCTTTTATGACATTATTG
>NW_006239332.1:452293-456664 GCF_000226075.1 Solanum tuberosum | reverse complement strand
CAAATTGTTTAACTTCACAAACTGCCGATGTATTCCAGGATCCCATACATGTAAAAATATACCCTTTCCAACTAAATTACTTTGAGACCCCAAACATTTAAGATCATAACCCTCACATTCAACAAGTTCAGGATGCATCTCCAAGGATAAATTAATAGAGCAGCCAACATAGATCAAGTTCCGACCATCATTAGTAACTTTGCTCATAAGTTTGGCATAATTGAAAGTGTAAGAAATAGAAGGCATCTCCTTCCAACGTTGAGCAAGCCTGACAGGGTAAGCAAACAATTGATTCCAACGATCATCTAAAGCTTTGCATTTATCAAACATGGAAAGGTCACATGTAGTAGATACTATAGAATTAATCCAGAATGAAGGCTTGTTTGCATTTGCAATCACAAATTCTATAGGTTTGTTTCTGATGGTTACAATTTCCTCTTCATCATTCTTGTCTTCATTTTCAACATCATCACCACAACTATTTTCAATTTTGGAAACAGAACTTACCAGATCATTAGGGGTAATGAAAAATTCAATAGGCTTACTGGATGTACAGAGAGAATTTGCATCTTTGTGCCTATCAGATGATTCATCGAACACCTTGTGTGCATTGGTATTGCTTTTGCATTCTGATTGTTCACCGTTATATTGCGATAAAAGTGAATTGGTTATGTTTCTCCATTGTGGATGAACATATGTGTGACTTGGAAATAGTAAACCTGACTCACCGAGGCTATCCTCACAACAATTTTGGTACTCCGTCACATATGTTACATGTTCGAAATTAGCGAATCTCCCTCCCGTGGACTCAAATCCTTTTTGTTTAAATCGAATTCTCACCTTATCAGCAAAATGTGACCAATCAATTAGTTGATTATTTCTAAATAGCCATTGGTACCATTTCAATGCTTCACCATCAAGGTAGAACGACGCCACATTAAGCTTCTGATCTTCCTCAATTTTATGGAAATCGAAATAATGCTCTGCTTGGACTATCCAAGCCTCCGGATTCTTGCCTCGAAACTGCCATAATTTTGCATTTGTAACTGTATTTTGGGGTTCAAAAGATGTAGCCTTTCCCCCCAAAACCTCCAGCAACATCGAACGAAATTCTGTGAGATCTTTACGGATAGAATCCTTTATTTCTCGTATTGAATCATCAACGAAATCCTTGAGTACTCTATGGTCCTCCATTTGAGAGACCTCTGGATGAAAGCACCAATGAAACAAACTCGATTTCCAACACAAACACTGATATATAATATTTACTGGATACACATTACAACGTTTAATACACACAACAAAGTAATAACACACTAATTACGGATAGATCAACATAGAAGAAGGTAACTAGAAGGGGATGAGATACTAGAACAGAGAAAGGGGATGAAAGATAATTGAAAGCCAAAGCTTCGACATAATTTACATAACCGTTCTTTCTAATCCCTAGACCATTTTAACAATAGCTAATTGGGCCTGGATCCCATATAAAACTCTCCAGCATATTACTCGGCCCAATAATTCCATATAAATCAATCTCATTCAAAATTCCTAACACATAGGCCCGTACAAAGTCGACTTGATTCACAACACATATGATGTGATCAGATCAGAAAACTCTTTTACATACACATTTACTATAAAGATGAAGCAACTTATGACTTAAATTTTAGTTGTGAATAATAAAAAATATAGTAGAGTTTGGCCTCAAACAATAACAATCAGTATAACAGCAGTAAATTGGCTTAAAATGCATTTGTACGATTTAAATGAAATACGTGCTTAGTGCTTAATCTCTCTTCTTCTCAACAGAAACGTAAAATGGACAGCAGCATAGAAGAACTCAAGATTTTCCATCCAAAATCACTATATTTATATGACAATACCATATGTCCAAGTCCAACAAATGATTAACTTCAATACAATTTGAGTCTTGGGTAAACAAAAATTGAAACATTCGCCCATTTTCCATCTTAATAGTAGTGTATATTTATTGGGTGATTGACATTTTCTTCACAACGAACTAGCAAAAGCACGAATAGGTAAAGTAGTTCTTTTTTGAGACGTAATGAGATATGTACTTTGTTTAAAAAACAGAGAACCAAAAATATCAACAAGAACTAGTATTAAAGGATAGTTTTGTCGATAAGTCTATTCCATAACAAATTATTATAAGACTATTATACCACTTCTTGGGAGGAATAACTTATTCCGATTCTATTTATTAATTCTGGAATAAGCTATTTCAAACTTTCCAACCAAACACTAAATTAAGTGCCAGTAAATATTTATTCCAAATAACATTTTTTGGAAACAACATCGGAATTAAAAAAAACATACGAAAAAACAGTCCAATAGTTTGAACAAGAAATAAGAGAATGCAACAAATGCATTATACTTACTGGAGAACAAACAAATGATCGTAACTAGTGCGAGGATAAAGCAGCAGCGATGGTGCTTTGGCTGTTTTTGCCAGAGCTAGTTCGAACTGGGGTTCGCTGGTTGGTAGGCATTCAAACCTTTGAGTTTTGATTTGCCAAAGATTGAAGGGAGAAGGTTGTTAGGTTGGCTGTTGTTTGTCGCCATAGCATGAAGCATGGAGCTTGCTAGAAAAATTGTAAACAGTTCTAGATGATTTTGATGAAATCAAAATTAACCTTCATTGAATCTCAAAACTCACATTATACTTCTACAAAATAATAGTAATATTTTATTGTCCCATCCATATTATAATTATAATATAGTAAGGATTTAATGTATTGTTTGTTGTCATCATAACAGGTTTTAGTTGCTATGTTGTTTGAAATATTGCTTTTAATTAGAGTTATTGAGAACCCACAAATTTAAAATACTAAATCCACTTTTTCTGAGCTTTACTTGTTGGGGAAGAAGAGTTTTGGTTAGTTGCTTCAGTGGAGCTAGAAATGAGGGGTTTGGTTCCATGCTAGTGCCAGTAGCAAGGATAACTGGTTTATGGTTGATCAGAGCTCAAAAGAGTTTTTAAAAATTTGAAAATCGCACCAAAATTCTAAAAAATATTCACCATTATTTACTTAATGACTAAGAAATTGCTTAAATAGGCAATTAAAAGTTAGTCAACCAAACAAAATCATTTGATTGACCACAATTCTAAAAATAACTAACTCTATAAAAACATAGGTTATCAAAATCATGAGCTCAAACCGTGGTCTAATTAAATATCTGTGTATAAAATAATTATTTGTGTTAAAACATTGTACTAATAAAATGAATACAAATAATTTATAGCAAATCATCAAATGAAAGTTGGGTTAATCAACTTTGTTCGTCCAGAATCCTAGCCAAACAAAATGACAATTGTTGACACCTAACATTGACTTGATTTTTTTATATGCCATACATTTGTTATGATTTATTCATATTTATTTTATTATTATTAGCACAATTTACTAATTTACAAAAACACAAATTAATATTGTAAACACATAATTAATTAGCCCATAGTTTTAATAACCCGTGGTTTTGAGCCAAATATTTTATAGAGAGAGATTCTGAATTGCCTATTTAAACATTTTCTTGATCACAAAGTAAACAATAATAAGTAAATTTCAAAGTAATGATACGATTTTCAGATTATTTTTTTTCCCAAGGGATTTATCTTCTTAATTATTTTCGGCGAGCTCCTCATAGTTCCGCCAAACCAATAGTCCAACTACCACCACCCAAACAATCCCATCCTCCAATTCCAACAACAACCAACAAACTAACTGCCACAAACACAAAACCACCCCCACCTAATTCAATACCCTTCCAACCACCACCACCTTAAATAAACCACCATTGTTGTTTCCACAACACCAACAAACAAAACCACGGCCAGCAAACTTCAAAGTTCCAACAAACCAAACACAATCCTATTGTGGTTCTAGCAAAAGTGAGCCACCAGCGACCCAAAAATGAAATAAGCTTCGAGCTTTGACTACCACGAAGCTGCGAGCAATAGCTCTGAACCAGAACCCCACCAGCGAACCAGCCATGCACACCAACTCCGACAAAACATGCAGGGTGTGTTTGGTATGAAGGAAAACATTTTTCGAAAAATATTTTCCAATTTTCTCATGTTTGGACGGGTTAAATGTTTTCCAAATCAACTTATTTTCCTCAAATTTAAAGAAAATGACTTTCCTTCAAAACTTAAAGAAAACATTTTCCAAAACTCTCTTTCAACTTAAAATTACAATTATTTTTTTGTTGAAAAAATCAATTTATTTTGTCCCTACCCTCAAACCAACCCCCCAACCACCCCCCCTCCACCTAAAAAAAGTAAAAAATTTAAAGTTTGTTTTTAAATTCAATTTCTTTACCCCACCCCCACCCCTACCCCCTCCCAAA
>NW_006239332.1:429577-451692 GCF_000226075.1 Solanum tuberosum | reverse complement strand
CCCCCCACCCCAAAAAAAATTTAACTTTGTTTTTAAAAAATATTTTCAATTTCAAAAATTACTTTCTACTATAGTAAAAATAAAAATATTTTTCATTCATAAATCAAACACAAAATCTTTTACGGAAAATATTTTTTATTCACCAACCAAAATGAGAAAATAAGTCAAAAATTCAACTTGTTTTCCAGGAAAACATAATACCAAACACACCCGCAATCTTCTATGTTTTATTTTTAATCCTCTAGTCTTGCAAAATAATTATTTTTAATTTAATAAATTATGGCAATCTAATAAAGAAGAAGTTATAATTTAAATGGGTCTAATTTGAGAAGAAAAAAAAATTGGCAATTCAAGTCATTCTAATTCGGCCAATCTACGCGTGCCACATAAGAAGCACATGGATTGTGATTCTTCAGATTCAATCTCAATCGTCCGATTTAATCTCAACATTTTTCTATATATTATATATATATATATATAATATTTATTTATTTATTTAACTCTTGATTAATTTTGACCGTCCGATCAAACGATCAGACAACCCAAAATGAGTAAGACGTTTCCTTCTCCTAAATAGACTTTACCACCGCCTCAACGCTTTTCTTTTTCTAGAAGCAGCCGCCCACGCCTCTTCCTCTTCCCCAAAACGACGACCCAAGCTCCTCTCCGATCGCCGCCCACAAACGCCCTAGGCGCTCTTCTCCTATCGCCCCATGGCCGCTCCCACGTGCTCCCCAATCCCCTTCGTCAGAGAATGAATCTGAGCCGTCGGAAAATGCCCCATCAATCACTCAACCCTCTCAAATCAACTTGAAAAGGTCGATTTTTGAGAATTTTTTTCCCCTTCATGATTTCTTTGTTGTTTCCTCTGATTGTTGCGTTTCCAAGAATTCAAATTTTGAATTCTTGGAGCCCAAATCGACTATAAAAGGATGGACTTCGGGTCTCAACAAAACATCCAAGAATCAACTAAAAATCTCTAACAACCATCCGAAAAATCCAACAGCATCAAGGAAAACGATTGAAGAACTGCAACACTTCAGAGCTTTTAGAGTTTAAAAATTGTCTCTCTTTCTGCTCTTTGTTTTCATTTTTTTGTTTCGAGTCGAAGAGGAAGTTTCGAAGTCGAAATCTCTTGACGTTGAAGCTTTAGTTTGCTGCTCTACACAAGGTCAATAATCTCTCCCTTTTTCTATTCGATTTCATTATGCTGCTCGTAGTTGAGATGTTTTGTGTTAAATTTGCTTACTAATAATTTCAAGTATGGTTCTGTTTCTCCAAACCTCTACTTAGATGCTATTTGTTTTCAATTTTCATACTTCGTAATAGGGAGCTCTTCTTTAGGCATATATTTGCTACATGATTGGATATGGTTTCTTATAGTTGTTTATCATCACTAGTGTGACTCGTTTGAGTTTCTAATCGCATAGGATGCTATTTATCTCGACTTGTATTCGTATCTTTGTTGTCTTATATATTCTATGGTTAGTTCTCGTCTCGTTTGGTACAGAAAAATATGATATGATTCTTGCTTGTGTTAAGGTTACATGTTATATTATGTCCTATGATTATGAGTTCTTTTGGGGTTCATTTTGTTGTAGTCTAGATGGTTATTTTTGTGAATTGTTGCTGGCTGTTTATATTTTTTTGTACTTATTTTCAGCTCAATTAGAATCGGTTCTCATGTGTAAAAAATGATATACATCAGTTCACTATTCATTTATCTTCAAATTGACCATTTTGGGAAAAGAAACACCAGCTAGGCCTATTTTATATTTAGTAATATTTTAGGTCAAAATGAGTTCCAAAGTAGAAACTCCAGCTAGGCCTATTTTATATTTTTTTTACATCACCCCTTTTTATGAAAAAATATATTTACTATTATTGCTTTTCAAATCGAATATTATTTTAGTTTCTTAACATGATTTTTCAAGATTTTAGATATGCTAACAGGTTCAAAATACAAGGTATATACGTATACATGTCATACACATAAATGTATATATTCTATATTTTTCACATAACCTATTATTTTTTATCTACTATCCCTTTTATGAACGTTATTTATTTTTATAATTTATAAATCCCTACACTTAAATATACATATTATTTTACTACATCTAATCTATCGTCAATTCGTCTGTACATATAAATAAATAGCAAGTGTTCATATGTTTTAAACAACTTACATGAATATATAAGGGATAAGGGTCTGAAAAATACCCCAACTTTGGTCGAATTTGTTGTTGCGATACTAAACTTTCATTAGGACCTATTACCTCCCTAGACTACTTAATACCGTATTTTAAACATATATATTTGTCCACGTGGACATAAAAAATAATGCAAAATTATAAATAGTAATGTGTCCACGTGGGTACATATATACCTTTAAAATACACTATTAAATAGTTCAGAGGGTAAAAAAATACAATATTAAATAGTCTAGGGAGATAATAGGTTTTCATGAAAGTTTAGTATTGCAACAGCAAATTCGACCAAAGTTGGGGAATTTTTCAGACCCTTATCTCAATATATTATACTTAAGATCACAAACTTTATATAATATTTTAACACTTAGTATCATCATTTATTTTATTAAACTTCATTTTTCACACATACTACTATATATTTACACTCAACTACTATCTTATTTAATTTTCTTTCACGTCTTAGTAAAATGACGTATTTTCATAAATTCAACATCTATATATTTTTAGGATAAGTTTATTATGATACATCTATATTTTCCAACATATAAAAACTTGTCATACATTTTAAGTGCATTTATTTATTTTACTTATTTATTTTATCATATGATAAACATACTACTATTAATTTTATTTTATAGACGTATATGTGTAATACTTTGTATTTTACTCTTTTTCTTAAACTAACGAGATTTACTTATCATTGATTTTTAAAGCAAATAAATAAACAAGTTTTCCTAATTATGTTTTTCTAAATTGAGTTTAAGGACTATCTTCGGATATGCTCTGAGGGATGCTTAATACCTTCCACTTGAGTAACTAAAACCCTTACTCAGAATCTCACTGGTTTTGCAAATCAAAACTGAGTTTACATTTACATATAAAAATGATTTTCCTAATATTTTCCTTAAAATTTAGGTGGCGACTCTAAAACAAAAATAAAATAATTTCTTTCCAAAATCAGAGTAACAACCATATTATGTTGTGAATTGTTTCGGCTAGTTTGAAATAGGGGGCCAACAACAGGTATTCACTGGTTTGTTGGCATTTAGCTTCAATTTCTAGTTCATTGGAGATGAGGGTAATGGGGTGAGGAAATAGGGTTGTTTGGTTGGCTGTTGTTGTTCACTAGAGCTTAGAGCTCGTGGCGTGGCATGGCATGAGGTTGGAGTGTTGGGGTTTGTTTGGTTATCTGGTGTTCACTGAGAAAGACAAGGGGTTATTTGGTGGGTGTCTGTAGAATAGGGGCAACGATTTTGGGATGGTTCGCCAGTATGGTGAAAGGGGAGAAGAGGAACAGTGGTGGGCTCGTTTGAATGACCTAGTTGTTCGGCTTATGTACGAGCAAAGAAAAAAGGGTTTGATTTGTTGCTCCGATGGAGCTGTTAAGGAAATTGGGGGGTCTGGTTCGTTGTTGGTGGTGGCTAGTTTATGATTGATCGAAGCTCCAACAAACTTGTTGCGGGACAAAATAGTAAAGAGGGAAAATGTTTAGAGAGTAAAAATATATGAAAATTTCATTATAAATCTAAAAATTATCCACTAGATCATTCAAAACCACTATTTCTACAAAACCATGAGCTCAAAACTGTGGTTTTATCAAAATTAGATTTTTCAATTTTATTAAATCACATTTTTGTTAATTGTATTTTTTACATACCGTTAATTACATTGTTATGATTTATTTTATTATAATTAAAACATCTATTAATTCACTTTGAACATAGATGAATAAGCACAACTAGATTAATTGACTCATGATTTTGATAGCCACGATTTTAAGCCCATGATTTTGGAGATATAATTATTTCGAATTGCCTATATAATTATTTACTTCTTTCCATAGTAAATGATCGTGGATAATCTTCAGATTTGGGTTGAAATATTAAGATTTTTTAAAGGATTTCTCTTCTTAATTATTTTTCAACGACAGATAATCCCCAACAACCACCACCCAAACGACCCCTTTCTCCTTTTCCTACAACAAACTAAACCAACCGCCACGAACACAACACAAAACCACCACCGCCCTTTCCATCATTTATTTTCATCCATATTAATTTATTATTAACACTTTTACTAAGTGTATTCGCAAGTACTCAAAATTATTTTCCAACGAATTCGAAAGACATTCGAATAATATTTTAATTCATTATTATTGTTTATGTATATATTTTACACAAATATTAAGCCATTTCTTATATTAATGATTTAATTTAGTATTTACGTATATTTCATGTTTATTATATTTGTGCACTATTTTCAACAGCATAGTGCAAATAATTGGCGGAAAATATAATATAGAAAAAATCTACCACAAAAATGATTGAGAATTTTAACAGCTCTGAACAGATCTATACAAAAGCAAATATATTAACACATAAATAAATAAAATAAAACTAAACAACACAGAAAATCACTGGAACAATTAATCCACCTAGAAAATAATACTATCAAATAATTTGCAACCATAGAACAGAGAAGAAATAAAACTTAAAAAGAGAGAGTGATACATAGATCGCCGGAGAACGCTGGATCTGATCGTTTCTGGCCAGTAGCGCATCTGATTTGCCGAAGTTTCTAGTTCGCGGTCCTGCGCCAGAGACGGAGTAACGGGGTGAGGGAGGGAAACAGTGAGGTTCGCGGTGGTGTATTTGGTGGTAGCTCGTGGCTGGAGTTGAGCTGCGAGCTCGCCGGGAAAATGACTGGGATGGATGGTTACTAGTGGCTGGTTGGTTTTCTAGTGGGTCGGAGAAGAGGGTAAGAAATGGGGTTCCGTGGTGGTCCGGCAGTGGATGAAGAGGGGTTTTCGGCGGCGGTCGTTGACAGCAAAAAATGGGCTAGATTTTAGGGTTTCACCCAATTTATAGAGGTAATCTATATATATAAAAGTTGAATAATGAGACAATTGATGTGCATGCTTCTAAGGCCACCATTTGCAGTTATCTTTTCTCTCATTTATTTTTGGATTTTTCTCCTAATTTCCCATTCATATAATAGCTTAATAAATGAAATAACAAATACCCACAATTTAATTGTTTAGCTCTCGCTCACATGACACCTATTAAATTAAGATAGTATTAAATTGTAGTAAAGCCCAGCCCACGTCCATAACTATAATGACCCAGCCCAGTAATTTATGATATTATAGCAAAATTTAATGCATACAATTAAGGTATATCAAGAGTAGTTATTACTATCCCACCTTTTCATATGCAATTCTGTTGTTACAAAAATTCGTATTAATTTATCACTTTTAATATTCATCATGAAAGAAAATGTAAATGATATTTACAGATTTGTTGCGATCATGTATTGATATAAATATTATAAAAATAAAAGAGGCGTATGAATTCAAATAATTTGTTGGAGTTTTTGGGTTGGCATCTTCTTCTTTGCCTCTTTATTTTTTTTCTCTTCTCTTTTTGCTTTTTGTGATTTCTTTTTGTGCAAAATTATGAAAAAAATTGTATTTGATTTTGTTTGCTTTATGTTATTTTTTTTTGTTTAAAATTATGAAAAAGTTTGTATTTGATTTTGTAGGAGAATGGCCACAATACTCAATTCTATATGAGCTGAAGTAACGACGATGAAGAAAATAATTAGAAGCTTCATGCTTTAAAGTTTTAGAGAGGAATAAGGTGAAGATATATTCAATATATGTATTTAATTAATTTTTTTCGTTTCAATTCTTTTTTCACTTTTTGTTGGCATCCTTTTCAATGTTTGCTTAATTTCTATTTGAGGGTAAAGAAAAAATATCAATCATAACATACTATTCAAAGAGACCTTAGGAAAAGAAACAAAGACAAGAGACAGTTTCTCTCATTTATTATTATTTTTTTCCACTAACAATCTATAGATCTATATCTAAATCCCTATCTCTATATAATATAAAATTAGGTATAGAAAATGACATAACACAGAAAATTTCACTCCTTTTATTAATCCATAATAACAACAACAACAACAACAATAAGAATAAGAATAAAAATAAGAACAACAACAATAAGAATAAGAATAAAAATAAGAACAACAACAATAAGAATAAGAATAAAAATAAGAACAACAACAATAAGAATAAGAATAAAAATAAGAACAACAACAATAAGAATAAGAATAAAAATAAGAACAACAACAATAAGAATAAGAATAAAAATAAGAACAACAACAATAAGAATAAGAATAAAAATAAGAACAACAACAATAAGAATAAGAATAAAAATAAGAACAACAACAATAACAATGACAACAACAATAACTATTTATTTTATTTGTAAGAGTAAACTAAAGAAATCACTCCTTTTAACTCAATTAATCTATATATTTTTGTAGACCTTGTATGTAGTATCAAAATTTTACAATTCATTTCCTTCTTTTCTTTTTAAGGTTATTGATTTGTTTTTTGTTTTTTTTTTATATTAATGTGGGATATATATTATTGGTGAAAAAAATGTTAGCATTACCATATTAAGTTTAAGAGAAGGGAGAAAGGAAAATCTCAATTGTTCAATTTATTCTCATTGGACTATTTTTTTTTCTTTCTAGGCAAGCTTGAATTATTAATTTTTATTCGTGATTTGCCTTACGTGGTAACATATTGATTTTCATCATATTGTTTTGTTATCAAATTTTGCCATTTTGCCAACAAAAAATTGTAACACTTACATTTTTGATGGCTAAGTATTAATATTAGGCAAGAATAGTTATCTTTTCTTCATTGTAAATTTATACTTTGAATAGAATGATAACATGACTTCTCTGTTAAAGCATAATGATTATTATTTTTGTGTGTGAGAGTAATATCTTTTTTTTTGTCTCTTTTAGTATTTACCATATCTCTTAAAAAATTTAAAAGATTATGATTTTTTTTTCTTTGATTAATCTGTTTATTTATATAAACAGCCATAAGGAAAAAATAATATCTACATCTATAATAAATCAACACATAAATAAGGTGATGCGGAATCTCTCCATGTCTAACATTGTAATATATTATTTTGTGAGATTTTGGACTTTTTTTCCCAACAATTTCTCTCTTCAAATTAATATTCATCTACCGTTTATTTATATAATAAATAATCATAAGGGAAAAAATATCTACGTCTATAATAAATCAACACATAAATAAGGTGATGCGGAATCTCTCCATGTCTAACATTGTAATATATTTTTTTGTGAGATTTTAATTTATTTTTTTGGAATCTCTCCATGTCTAACATTGTAATATATTTTTTTGTGAGGTTTTAATATATTTTTTTCCAATAATTTCTCTCTTCAAATTTACACCTTTCCATTTATTGAAGAGGCCTAATAGTTTCTTCCACCAATTTGATTTTTTTTAAAAAGGGGAAAAAATTGATGATTCATCACTGATGAACAACTAAAACCTATGTTTTATATCCACAATAAAGGCAACTACTGAAATAGGTTGAAATAAGGGCAATTTCATAAAATAAAAAAAAAGGGGGTTTTAATAGTACTCTTCTTATAGAGATGTAAGATTGATCATTTATTTACTTTATCAAATATTTTATTTAAATATCTAGGAATCTAGATGAAAATTCTATCAATATGTATGATGCTGCTTAGAAAATTCTTTGTTTGAGATTCTTAAGTTGCTTTTGAGCAACATATTAGTCCAAATATATAATTTTGAACAATAATCTATATTTGTATTTACTTAGAAGTATTACAAGAAAATTGAAATAAGGTAGGTAAATGTAATATAATAATATTAAGAGGTGAGTATTATAAAGCCAAATTTGAAGGATTACAAGAAAAATTGAAATAAGGTAGGTAAATGTAATAGAATAATATTAAGAGGTGAGTGTTATAAAGCCAAATTTGAAGAGAAGACTATGAAATTATCTCTTTTTTTCTCCATAAATTTACTATTTTTATGCTAATTTGAATGTCAATTCTTAAGAAAATTACATGATTTTAATGGAAGCAAAATTTAAGTTAATCCTTACGGTAATGTCTAAATCCTTATTTTGTTAATCTACTATCAAATGTATATCTTCCTTCCTTTTTCTCATAAATTTATTATTTTTATTCTTATTACTATGTCATAACTCTATAAAAGAACTCATTCGAATGGATAATAAAGTCATAAATTTTCAATTATTATAACTAACACAAAATAATAGCTATTAGACGGTGCTTATTTAAGGATTTTTTTTTTATGAAATCAATATCTCATATATCAAGTTAAAATTACAAATTTATGTGTTAAAATTTGTTATCTAATTTATTTGGATTTAAAAATTTTAAAAATATCTTTAAAACTTTTTCACACCGCACATAGCGCGGCTAAGTTTACTAGTTTAAAATTATATTTTTACAAAATCATGGGCTATATAAACTTTGCTAATAAAAAAATTATTAATAAATAATTATAACAATTGAAAGAAAATGATGATTTAGTGAAATTGAAATAATGTTTTATTTATATTCAATGGATTGTGACAAAAATAATAATGATTAAAATTAAATGAAATTTAAAATAAATTGATAGTCACTATGGACGTATTTGCTCAATTGAGAAAATCATTGTTAGAGTTATAAAAATGTTAATGTTTATAAATAAGAATTATTATCAATAAAACAAATTAAAATTGCAAAAATGCATTTTAAAGTATTTAAATAAAAACTTTAAAGTGCCAATTTTGAAAAAGTATCAGGTCAACATGGAGTGTCAATAATATTAACTTGGCATATCATTTAAGAAAAAAAATTACTATATTTTATTTTATTAAATTAACCTGATTAATCATATTTTTTGAATATATTATCTTTTTGGTAATTTACTTACCATTTTTATTAATATGGATTTGTTTGATGTGAGGTGTAGGTATAATAATCTCATAAAAAAATGTATGATTATTTTATCTTGTATTTGATTGGAAGTTTTAGATAATTCTTGAATTATTTATACCTTAGTATTGTAATAAATTATTTCATATAAACGATGGAATAACTTATTCCAGAATAATTTATCATGAAATAATTAAAACCAGGATAACTAACATCTTGCTCCTCGCATTTTCCTTAAAGTATCCTAAGTCATCTTAAAAAATATAATTCCTACGAAGAACAAATAGTTTCCTATTGCCCCTTACTTATCGGTAGAGTATGAAATAAGGCCTCTTTTAACTGGATTTTACGTTAGAATACATGACATTTGTCTCAAGCCAAACTTTATAAACTATTTTTGCAAAGCGGATTGTTTTGTTTGAATGAACAAGTAAAAAAAATTAAACACCAATTGTAAGACAGAGAGAGTAAATTGAGACAAGTATATATATCATTTAATAACCTTACAACTAATATGATACAAAGAAGTAATATTTAGTTACTATGCTATAATAAAAAATAGGAAAATGTGAAAGTTGCTCTAAAAAATAAGGGGTCATGATACGTTATGATTATTCATATATGAATTAATAATGAGAAAACGAACAAATGCCTCACAATCTATTACCGAATTCTCAACTACACACTCAAACTTCACGGGGGTCCTATCACCCTCCTGAACTGTTTAAAATTGAAATTATCATCTCCCTAAATGCTTATGTGGCGAAGTGAGTGTATTTCACTCTCCCTGAGAGAGTGAGCACCAAAAAGATATATATATATATATATATTTATTTATTTTTAATTATTTTTTATTTTCCTTATTCTTTTCTTTATCAATATTATTGGAGTTGTTAATCATCTTGTACATGGTCAATCCACAAGGTTAATTCGGTTGGCAAATTTTAATTTGGGTTCTTCGAAGCTCCAAATTTGTAATTTTAATCCAAACTGTTACGACCTGAGACAATATACCCCGGACGTAACACAGTGTACAAGACTCCGAAGCCTTATACTTGCCTCATAGCATGTCTGACATGGCCATATAAAAACATCTTTGAATCAAAAGTAGGGTCACGACTCTTTACAATAGAAAGTCTAAGAAGTATCTAGTACAATGAAAGACATGAAACATCAATAAAGCACTTGTCCTCGGATCCATGAGGACATACCACAAGCTATGGAGGGAAATCAATCCAAGCCCTTTGACTAGAAGGAAGCAACTCAAATGTCGGAACCTACACTTTGTAGAAAAATAGATGAAATATGGTTAACACATTTAATGTACTAAGTATGATAGCCATGCAAAAACCATGCTTAAAAAGGACATTTTATTTGAAAATCATGTCATATGCCAATTTGAGAAAACTTCATGAACTTAAGCATAAGAGGCATAAGATACAATCACATTCAACATATAAGTCATTTTAACATATTAGAGCCGTCACCTTAGGTAACCTTAGGCTATACTTGTGCAATGTAAGAATAGTATCCCATACTACTATCCCTACTAAGTACCACCTTGAGGCCACCATAGATGAACTTACTCAAACTCATTTTTTAGAGAATACTCATGCATAAGGAACCTTCACATTTCATAAGTCATGACAAGGAAAGTAACTCATAATACAATTCAAGTAAAGCATGCATCTTTACAATAAGACTTTAAGTCAACATTCTCATTAGCTTCATTAAGAGCACATTTATTCATTAGACATTAAGACATTAGAGGAACACATCATAGCCCCTCTCAAAGCCTACTTGTGCAATGTATGGATGAAGTCCCATAACCCCACCCACACTAAGTAGTGCATTCTTGAGAAGCCATAGTTCATTATCATTCTTTATAGAGGTAAGCCTTAACCGACATAGACCATGTGAGCAAATTCATCAAATCTCGGTGTTACCCACACCCGATAAGGGATTCCTACTTGCCTAAGGTAGGAACATTACTTTTAGCTTAGGTGGATCCACAAGCTAATAACCTATGTGGGCACATAGTTATGGGATAGGGAGATTGCTACTAGACACCCCGCCTCAACTCACGGATGAGCATCCATCTCAAGAGATTGCTACTAGATACCCCGCATCAACTCACAGATAAGAACTCATCTCAAGCCATATCCACTCAGTGCTTAGCATTATTCCCCACAGAGTACTTGACATTCATTAATTTATTTCATTATTATGGGAATAAGAGATTTGTAACGACCCGTAAAACGAATAGGTGAAGCTAGAGCCTAACTAGTGTGTGTTTGAGTTGTTGTAAGGTTTCTTGTTGCAAAATGTTGTCCCGAGCTATGGTTGAGGGGTTTAGGGATTAAGTGTCAAGGTACGACTCCCCAAGGACCACCCTAGGGGTCCTTGAGGAGGACCCTAGAGCCTAACCTCAAGACCCCAAAGAAAACCAAAACTGCCTAAAAATATGGTGACCTACGGAAGAGGACCACGCCCCGTAGGTCCATCCACGCCCCATGGATTGCCTCCGAAGGTCAAGGCCCCCAAAACCAAGCCACAACCATGAACCACGGTTGACCAAGACGGGGCGTGACCCAATCCACGATTCGTGGGTTGGTGGTTTGGTAAATTGCTAATTAATTTAGTTAAGTGAGGGGACGGTTATTTTGGGTTAATTATGGTATTTTAAGAGTATTAAAAGTATTAAACTCTATTTTCCAATTCATTATTTCAAAATCCAAATAGAACTCACCTCTCTTCTCAAAAGTTCTCTCTCTAGAAACCTCCATGGAGGTGAAGGATTCAAGCTTCCAAGGTCAAGAATTCAAGTTTTTCAAGGGATTTTCGTGGATTCCTTCCATAAAAGGTATGGTGATCTTCATCCTTGACTTAGTTTCTTTCAAGGAGCCAATTTCAAAAGTGATTGAGTCTCCCATATTTTCCCCAAAATCCTAGTTTTCAATCTTGGCATGGGTTCGATTCCAAACGATTTTCAAAGGCTTTATTGCATTGAATTATGAATGAATTGTGGATTTAAAGATAAATTAAGATGATTTCTTCCTAGAACCCATGTTTTCCCCCAAAATTCTAAGTTGTGATTTGAGATTGGTATTGATTGATTGTTGAAGTATGTTGAATTGTTTATGTTTATATTGAAGTAATGATTGAATCATGTCAATTTAATTATCTATTGTAGTATCTTAGATTTATGGACTGATGTTGGTTCATAGGCTTGAAAGGCAAGTTCATGAAGGATCTATGTATGACTATGATGTGAAGTATGTAGGTGTGAATTCAATGATAGTATGATAATCATGTTTAGAATGTAATTGTGTTATTGTTGAAAGCATATTCTCAATTAACACTCATGAATGATGGATGATGGAATGTGAAGGATTTCCTTCTATGTATTGTATATCTTGAATTGGTAAGCTTATGTATCCTTTTCTTGTATAGATGAAAGTAATGTGATGATGTATCTTGAATTGGTAGGCTTATGCATCCTCTTCTTAAATGAATGTAAGTATAGTTGATTGTTGAACCTTGAGTTGGTAGAATTAGGCATCATCTCTTGTGTAATGAATGTGTATTGACTTGATGGATATGAATCGATATGCTTATGGTATTCCTTTCATAAATAAATGATGAAGTATTCTAGACTATGTCTTGAACCGGTAGACCTAGTGTTGGTGGCCCTTCATGATGGGTCTAGAAACTAATGTGATGATAAACCTTGAATCGGTAGTCCTAGTGTTGGTAGCCCTTTCATGTGTGAAATGATGAACCTTGTATTGATAGACCTAATGTTGGTGGCCCTTCTTGAGGATTCAATGAGCTATCCATGTAATGTACCATGAATCTATAGGCTTATGGCATTCCTTTCATGTGTAATGAGGTGTCTTGGGTCGATAGGCCAATGGCATTCCTCTCAAGCACAATAATGTAATGAAAATGAATACTCTATGGGAATGGAGGCTAAGCACCGAGTGGATATGGTAAGATGAAAACTCTCCCAATGTTAGGCTAGGGTTCCAATGAACATCTTTTTATCCCATAACTATGTGCCCACATAGGATATTAGCTAGTGGATTTCCATCCAAGCTAAAATGTTACATGCCCTACCTTAGGTAAGTAGACCACATTTTTACGGTGTGGGGCCATATGACACCGGATTCCATGGTTAGCTCTCATGGTCTATGTTGGTTAATGCATATTCTCATCATGTGAGATGTGCATTATGGTTTCTTGATGAGTTCTATGAAGTGTGGGTGGTAGTATGGGATGTCATCCATGCATTGCACGAGTAGGCTTTGAGGGGGTCATAGTGAGTTCTCTAAGTTTTAATGGCTAATGTATTGTCACAACCCAAAACGAGTCGTGAGTGGCACCCACACTTAACTTCCTAAGTGGGCGAACCAAGGAATCTAAACCCCAACATAAATCAATAATTCAACTACGAATAATAGTAAAATGCGGAGCTCAAAACTTGTTAAAGTAACCAATCAAATCAACCTCTAAAGTCTATTATACATTATCCTCAAAACCTGAAAGTCATCACATCAAGGACATCTGTTTTTAAAATACCAAGTCTAAAAGTATTAGAGACCCCAAAAAGTAAATATGATGGTCCATGTCCGAAATTTAAGGACATCATGCCATGACTGAGAGAATCCAGCACGAGCTAGAAGGAATAGCTCACCCTGAAATCTGATGTGCTGGAGACTGGCTAGGGCTGAGGGCGAGTCAAAGTCGATGGTACACTTGTTGCACTCCACAAAAGAAAAACGAAGAAAACACAAGTAGGGGTCAGTACAAGGAACACGTACTGAGTAGGAATCATCGGACAACCCAAAATAGAAACTAATATATAGTGAATAATAGGATAAAATCAACTATGACACTTAGCAGGTGGCAAGCAACGAACAACATGAACCAGTGACAACAATACTAAAGTAAGTACGCAATCAATCACAATATCAAGCACACATATGGGGACTCATGCCTCCACACCACGCTCATTTGAGAAATGGGTTCTTTGAGATTGAGTACATTAAGTTAATTCAATATCTTTTTCCTTTAATGTTACTGTGTCGGAATGTGACACTCCGATCCAATTATACCATGTCGGAACGTGACACTCCGATCCAATTATACCGTATCAGAACGTGACACTCTCAAAAATACCGTGTCGGAACGTGACACTCCGATCCAAAAATACCGTGTCGGAACGTGACACTCCGATCCAATTATACCGTTAATTTATTTCATCAAGCCTTCTTTATTCAAGGCATCACTTCGATAGAGAGGATTTCAGATTATAAATTTTACGATTTCAGGATTTTAGACCAATCACAAACCATACAACCAAACCACACAAGCACACAAAACCACACAATCAAATACATAGAGAACTTCACAATATCACTCAATACATATTAGTCACTATTAAGAGTCTAACTATCGAAATAGAATAAACCATAACCTACCTCCACCGAAGAACTAACGTCAGGCAAGCTACTTCTTCAATGCCTTTCCTTTCCTCAATGCCTCCGAACCTTTTCAATCTATCAAGTATATATGCATACTTTGTAAGTTAACAAGCCTATAAACACTCATATTATTCTATGTCCAGCCTATACCCAAAAACTCACCTAATTCTATAATCAACTTCCTAAAGTTCAAACCTAAGGGTAAGTCTTAATTCCTCCAATTAGCATAACTTTAATGTAATTCATATAATATACTACACCTTATATTTAATTACCTCTATCTCAATATATCAAATTTTAGTTTATAATATGGTAAAACTGAAGCCACTGGTCACGATACCAGTGGCAGCAAACACACGAAAGCCATTTCAAAATTATCAGAACATGACAGTGACCATTCAAGTTTATAAAGTTTTCGCCTGCAATCCACTCACTAAACTCAATAGACAATAATTTGCCACCTATTGTTTTAGTACTTAACAATAATTTAATCAAATAATGAACATGGAGACAAGTTTGTCTCCACCAAAGTTTTCACCCAATTATTCAACCCAAGGCAACAATAATCACTACCCACAATTTCCCTTACAGTTTAACGACAATCCATATTACTACCCTTGCACTACATAATTTCCTTACATCACCACTCAGAAATTAATCACAATTCAACCACCTATCGCCATTAATCACCAGATGTCAACCTAACACTACCAGTGAAAACTCGTTCTCTTCAAATTCTCGTCTAATAACGATAATCTAATAATAATCATAAAACCTTTGTTCATATTCACCATATTAAGTATTATATTGCACAGCTCACGTATTGCATTGTACAGCTCACATAGTTAGTTATAGAATTGGTTAGAGAGTTAGTTAGCTCATGTATTCAATGTGTATAGTTAGTTAGCTCAAAGTGTAATAGTCTAGAAGCTTCCAGCTGATGTGTATATATACTTCACTGATGAAATAGAATCATTCAAGCTTTGCATTCTACAAGTTACAAGTTATCTTTTCTACTCTTCTTCTTTACTGATTGTAGTCAAGGCTTCCATTGTTTCAAACTCGAACAGTGTTAATGCATCAATTCTGATATGGTATCAGAGCAATCTCGATTCTGAGGTACTCATCCTTTTACGATCTGATCTGCAATTGCGTAGATCTCTTTTGTTGTTCGTTTTCTCCTTCTCTGCTCATCTATGGCGAATTCTGATCAATCTGGTGGTTCCACCAACAACACAATTGATTCCAATCACCCTTTTTACATGCATCCTTCTGATAACCCCGGAGCAATGCTTGTACCAGTTCAATTTGCTGAAATTGGTTTTCGTTCCTGGAGGCGTAGTGTTCTGAGATCACTTTCAGTGAAGAACAAGTTGGGCTTCATTAATGGGGATTGCCCACGCCCTCAATCCAATGACTCATCGTACAGACAATGGGAAAGATGTGATGATATCGTTACCTCTTGGATCCTGAATTCTCTATCTAAGGAAATTGCTGATAGTGTTGAGTATGTCCAGGATTCTGCAGAATTATGGAAAGAACTTGAAGATCGATATGAACAAACAAATGGTGCGAAGTTGTATCAGATCCAAAGAGAAATTAACGACTTGTCACAAGGCTCTCTTGATATCACATGTTACTACACCAAATTGAAGAAGCTCTGAGAAGAGCTTAGTACTTTGAATGCCAAAGCTCAATGCACTTGCAACTGCACTTGCGGAGCAAAGACACTTGTTCACAAAGCAGAACAAGATAGAAGGTTAATCCAATTTCTCATGGGGTTGAACGAGATTTACACAGTTATTCGTGGGAGCATACTTATGATGAATCCGCTGCCTACTATGGCTCAGGCCTTTTCTCTGTTAGTCCAGGATGAACACCAGAGGGAAATTAAGCCTTCTAACCATTTTAATGTAGAAGCTACTGCTTTACATGCTGGAAACGTCAGGCCTTCTTTATCAAATGTCAGGCCTTCTTTATCCTACAAGACAAACTATGCTCCTACTGGTGGTCACTCTCAGCTTCAATACAAGGACAAATTCTGCACTTACTGCAACAGGACTGGTCATCTTATTGAGAAGTGTTATCAACTTTATGGATATCCAACTAGTTCAAACAACCCAAGCCCAAATCAAAGAAACAATCCAACTCCGAGGCCTAATACTTTTCGCAAGGGAAATCAGAGGACCAACAAAGGATCTGGCAATAATGTTGTAGCAAATGCTAATTGCACACCAGACTTTACCCCTGGCAAAAGATTAGATGAGGAGATGTACAATGTGAGCCTTACCAAAGACCAATATGGTCATGTTCAAGGCATGCTTCAGCAATTCCACAGGGAACATGAGAATGAGGGATCCAACAACAATCCAAACCTTGCTAATGGACCAGCAACTGATTTTGCAGGTATCATAGTCTGCACTTCCTCTATTGATTTTGGAAAACTGTCATGTAATTGTTTCAAAAACAAATCTGACTCATGGATATTGGACTCGGGAGCCTCAAACCACATGACTTTTAATATATCTCTACTACACAACATCACACTTTTACCATATCCTTTGTTAGTTGCCTTGCCTAATGGATACAAAGTTAAGGTGACTCAAGTTGGTAGTGTGACATTAGGGCCCATGATCAATTTAGATAAAGTTCTGTATGTGCCATCTTTTAAATATAACTTGATTTCTATTCATACTCTGACTGTTCACTCAAAATACACTGTTAGCTTCACCAAAACTTCTTGTTTCATGCAGGCCCCTTCAATGAAGAGGCCTCTGGTGATTGGTAGTGCAGAAGAGGGTCTATACTTCCTGTGTCCAAGTTGTTTGAAGAACTCTTTCAACGTTTCAAAATGTAGTAGTGTCATTCCAAATAATTCTTGCAATAACTGTAGTAACAGACAGTCTATTCAGACTTTAGATAACAAGCAATGTACTCCTATTCTCAATAAAGAAATGTCATGTTCTATTCCATGTCCAGTTTCTTGTACTTCTAGTTCTCAAACATGTGCTGGAAATCATGTAGACATTGTGTGGCATAATAGATTGGGACATGTCCCTTTTGTCAAAATGAGAGATATTTCCACCATCCCTGTGAAGTTCTCAGCCAAGCAACCTTTTATGTGTTCCATTTGCCCTATGGCAAGACAAGAAAGACTACCTTTTAAACCACGAACCACACTAACCTCACACACTTTTGAATTACTTCATGTTGACTTGTGGGGGCCTTATCATACACCAACACATAACCACTTTAAATATTTCATCACTATTGTGGATGACTTTAGTAGGTCCACTTGGACTCAGTTGTTAAGTACTAAGAGCAATGCTTTACAAACTCTCAAAGCCTTCATTGCTATGGTAGAAAACCAATTTGAAACCACTGTCAAAACAATCAGAACAGACAATGGTCTGGAATTTATCAATACAGAGGCAACCTTTTATTTTCAAACCAAAGGTATACTTCACCAGAAAACTTGTCCCTATACACCACAACAAAATGGTGTGGTGGAGAGAAAACATAAACACCTTCTTGAGACTGCTAGAGCACTGTTGTTTCAGTCTAAACTTCCTGTTAAGTATTGGGGAGAGTGCATTCTCTGTGCAACATACATAATAAATAGGCTCCCATCCACTGTGTTGAACAAAAAATGTCCCTATGAAATTTTATACCACAGAAAACCCCTCTATTCACACATGAGAAGTTTTGGATGTCTTTGTTATCCTACTGTACCCATACCTCATAGAGCTAAGTTTGAACCAAGAACTACTCCTCATATTTTTCATTGGATATCCTCATGAGACAAAAGGGTACAAAGTCCTAAATATGTCTACCGGTAAAATACATATTTCCAGAGATGTTGTTTTTCATGAAAATATTTTTCCTTTTAATAATGCCCCTGCAACTACAACTGTTTCCCCTATTTCATTGTTGCAGTCACCTTATTTCATTGATATTTTGGATGTTTTTGTTAAAAATGGCACACAGGATACTCTAAATAGTTCAAATGGTTCTACTGCTACATGTGACTTGTCACCTAATCCCTCTGCATCCATGCCTTCTCCTTCTCTACCTCCTGCACCCCTATCTGTTAACCAACCTCATGCTCTTCCACAAACTGAACCTAGGAAATCCACTAGATGTCACAAACCTCCAAAACATTTGAATGATTATGTTCACTCTATACCTCAACTTAAACCATCTGTTCCTCAAAACTCAAACACCAACCCTTCCCTCCAAGCCCTTTTCTCTAATCACCACCACTTGGCTCATAGTGCTCTAATTCCTGCTAGTCAAGATATTGTTAGAAATGTTTGCATTGACAGGGAACCGACTTCATATGAGGAAGCTGTCATCGATCCTGCATGGCAGCTCGCCATGACACAGGAGTTTGATGCCTTGCACTCAAATTGCACTTGGGATTTAGTTCCCCTTCCCCCTGGAAAGAAAGCTATAGGCTGCCGGTGGGTCTACAAGGTGAAGCACAAGGCAGATGGGAGCATAGAAAGGCTCAAGGCCAGACTTGTTGTCAAGGGTTATACACAGCAAGCATGCATTGATTATACTGAAACTTTTTCCCCTGTAGTGAAAATGACCACAGTCAGGGCCTTATTAATCACAGCAGTTAAACAAGGGTGGACTATGTATCAACTGGACATAAATAATGCCTTCCTTCATGGTGATCTACATGAGGAAGTGTACATGGACGTACCACCTGGACTTGCTGTCCAGTCTCCTAATTTGGTATGCAAGTTGAACAAGTCCCTTTATGGACTCAAGAAGGCTAGTAGGCAATGGTATGCTAAGCTCACTGAAGCTTTATGTTCTAGGGGATATGCTCACTCTATGTATGACTATTCTCTCTTCTATAAGAAGAAAGCAAATTCAGCAGTTTATGTAGCTGTGTATGTTGATGATATAGTTCTTACAGGTACTGATGCTGATGAGATAGCAGACCTGAAAGTTTATCTAAACAACAAATTCAAAATTAAGGATTTGGGATTACTTCACTATTTTTGGGAATGGAGGTACTTCACACAGATCAGGGAATTATTGTCTCACAAAGAAAATTTGTGCTTGACTTACTAAAGGAGTATGATTGTTTGCATCTGAGCTCCTTATCTTCCCCTCTTGATCCCAATACCAAGCTGAGAGCTAAGGAAGGTCCAGTTTTAAGTGATAGTACTTTCTACAGAAAGTTAGTTGGAAAACTTAACTTCCTTACAAACACAAAGTTGGATATTGCTTTTAGTGTTCAACACTTAAGCCAGTTTATGCAGGACCCTAGAGAGCCACACTTGCAGGCTGTTTTTCGCCTCTTAAGATACTTGAAGTCTGATCCTACATTGGGTTTGTTTTTGTCCAAAGATGCAGATTTTTCTATGAAAGGCTATTGTGATTCAGATTGGGCCTCATGTCCAGATTCCAGGAAGTCTGTGAGTGGATTTATAGTATTGCTTGGGGGCAGTCCAATAAGCTGGAAGTCAAAGAAGCAAGAAACCATCTCTCTATCATCAGCAGAGGCTGAATACAGATCACTCAGGAAAGTAGTAGGTGAATTGGTTTGGCTAAGTCGACTGCTTACTGAGTTGGGTGTTCCCTATCCAAAGCCTATTTCGGTTTTTTGTGATAGTCAGTCTGCACTACACATTGCCAAGAATCCTGTTTTTCACGAAAGGACCAAACACATCGAGGTAGACTGTCACTTTGTGAGACATGTCTTACAACAAGGACTTATCTCATTGCATCATATTGCTACACAAGACCAGTTGGCTGACATATTGACCAAAGCCTTAACAGGAATCAAGCACTCTTCTATCCTTGACAAGTTGGCAGTGTTATCTTCACCTCCAACTTGAGGGGGGGTATTAAGTATTATATTGCACAGCTCACGTATTGCATTGTACAGCTCACATAGTTAGTTATAGAATTGGTTAGAGAGTTAGTTAGCTCATGTATTCAATGTGTATAGTTAGTTAGCTCAAAGTGTAATAGTCTAGAAGCTTCCAGCTGATGTGTATATATACTTCACTGATGAAATAGAATCATTCAAGCTTTGCATTCTACAAGTTACAAGTTATCTTTTCTACTCTGCTTCTTTACTGATTGTAGTCAAGGCTTCCATTGTTTCAAACTCGAACAGTGTTAATGCATCAATTCTGATACACCAAATACATATTGGATATTGGATTTACCTGAAGTACTCGTCGGCCTCTCTGCAAATTGTATCGCTGTATTTGAAGTTCTATTGAGTTTCTAACTCACGATGGAAATCCCCAATTATTATTAAGCCTAATTATGGGAGTGGTAAAAGTGGTCCACTATTAATTCTAATGTTATTTTCCTTAACCACCAACTAAATTAATTACTAAAACTACCCCACTAAATTCATAAATGTAGTTACGAATAGTCCAAAATACTCATTTAGAATCTATCGGAAAGTATTTTATGAAATAAAAATCTCTAGTACTCAAAAGGACCAAAATGGTCGTTACATGTATGAATGTGTCCTAAATGAAGCTAATGAAGAATGTTGACTCTTATATGCTTAAATGAGATAATGTATGCTATACTTGGATTGTATTATGAGTTACTTCCTTGTCATGACTATTGAGTATGAATGTGCCTTATCTATGGTGGCTTCAAATGAATACGTAGTGTGAGTAGTGGTGGCTTCTAATGAGTACTTAGTGTGAGTAGTAGTATGAGATGCTACTTGTACATTGCACAAATATGACTTAGATTTGCCCTAGATGATGGTCCTTATGTGATGATATGACTTATGAAATGCTTATGTATCTTATGTATGAGTATTGTTTAAAGATGGAAAGGTTGAATGGTAAGTTCAATTTTGGTGACCTTAAGGTGGTACTTTAGTGTGGATGGTGGTATGAGACGTTATCCATACATTGTAGTTTGCACAAGGTATTGCTTGAGGGTTACTTGAGGTGAAGGTAATGGCTTATATGTTGATTATGTCTCTATCGTGATGAAATGACTTGTATGTTGGTTATGCTTGAATATTATGCCTCTTATACTTATGTTCATGGAGTTTTATCAAAATGGCATAAAAGTATGACTTTCAAATAAATTGTCCGTTTTAAGCATGCTTTTGCATGGCTATCATACTTAGTACTTAATTGTGCTAATCCATATTTTCTTCATGTTTTACTACAAGTGTAGGTTTCGGCAAGTGAGTTGCTTTCTCTCTAGTTGAAGCTTGGATTGAGATTCTGCAAGACTAAGTGGTATGTCTTCATAGATCGAGGACAAGTGTTTAGAAGTTTCATTTTCTTTCATGTAAAAGACTATTGTTAGACTTTTCGATTGTAAAGGGTCATGACCCTACTTATGTTTCAGATGTTGGTTTTAGATGGCCATGTGAGACAATAGACTTCTGATGTTTCAAAGTGTTTTAAATGGGTATTTTGATTGTATAGTTTTAAAGAAAGTTTTAAATTCTGTACTATTTTCTATTATCGAATGCAATGAAATGA
Source organism: Solanum tuberosum (assembly GCF_000226075.1). NCBI lineage: Eukaryota > Viridiplantae > Streptophyta > Magnoliopsida > Solanales > Solanaceae > Solanum > Solanum tuberosum. The sequence continues at coordinate 429,681 of NW_006239332.1, read as the reverse complement.
TATGAGGCTTGTATGAGACCCCTTCGGGGTCAAGTACGCCGTGTCGCATCTAGGGGCTAGCCTTGGGTCGTGATAAGATTGTTACTAGATACCCCGCCTCAACT
>NW_006239332.1:428271-429096 GCF_000226075.1 Solanum tuberosum | reverse complement strand
GGGGAATATCATAATTCAATAACTAATTCAATATAAACATAAACAATTCAACATGATCCTATAATCAATCAACCCAAATCACAAACTTCCAATTTAGTATTTTGGGGAAAACATGGGTTCATAAGGTAATTCATCATAATTCACCATTAATTCAATAATTCATTCGTAATTCATCACATATAAACCTTTGAAAATGTTTTGGAATTGAACCCATGCTTAGATTGAAAACCCTAGGTTTTGGGGGGATTTGGAAACTTGAAATCATCTTTTGATAGGGCTTCTTGAATGAAACTTAATCAAGGATGAAGACTACCATACCTTTAGGGAAGAAACTCCATGAAAATTGGGTGAGGAAGATGAAATCTTGAGCTTGAAACCTTGACTCATTCTTCTCAAATGGTGGTTTCTAGAGAGAGAATTATTTGGAGAGGGTAGTTTCTATTTTGAGTGTTGGGAAATAATGAATTGAAAAAGGTGTTTTAATAATTTTAAAATCCGTAAATAACTCTAATAAATCAATAATAACTGTCCCCTCACTTAACTAACCTTAAAAGGAATTTACCATTTAACCCTTACCTTGGCCGAATCTTGACAGAATAGCAGTGATGACCTACGCCCCATGACCTACGGATCGTAGATGGGGTGACGCCCCGTCCTGCAGGTCCGTGGTTTGGGTCACCATTTGGGGCCTTGACCTACAGACCACCCTCACAAGGCGTGAATGGACCTACGCCCCGTAGGTACCATCCGTAGGTCATGAATTTTTGGTAGATTTTGCTAAGTTGGGGCAGCCTTGGGGTTAGGCTTTAGGGTCCCCCTCAAGGA
>NW_006239332.1:371538-419656 GCF_000226075.1 Solanum tuberosum | reverse complement strand
AGCTCATAGATTCAAATATGAGAATAGCCTTTCAACTAAGAATCCCATATTGTGAGAAAGTCCTTTCACAACATGTCATTATCATTCATTAGTGTACAATTGAGAATAGTCTTTCAATCAACACATCATCATTAATATAATCTTAGAAACTTCATTCATGAGTGTGTGTATGTTAGAATAACCTTTCACATATATCAACATCATTCATAAGTGTTAAATTGAGAATAAGCTTTCAATACTAACACAATTGCATTATAAACATGATCATAATACTTTCATTGAGATCACACACTTATACTTCACATCATGATCATACATAAATCCTTCATGAAATTTCCCTCTAACGCTATGAATCAATCTCTACCCAAACATCTAGAATACTACATTAGATAAGGGGAATATCATAATTCAATAACTAATTCAATATAAACATAAACAATTCAACATGATCCTATAATCAATCAACCCAAATCACAAACTTCCAATTTAGTATTTTGGGGAAAACATGGGTTCATAAGGTAATTCATCATAATTCACCATTAATTCAATAATTCATTCGTAATTCATCACATATAAACCTTTGAAAATGTTTTGGAATTGAACCCATGCTTAGATTGAAAACCCTAGGTTTTGGGGGGATTTGGAAACTTGAAATCATCTTTTGATAGGGCTTCTTGAATGAAACTTAATCAAGGATGAAGACTACCATACCTTTAGGGAAGAAACTCCATGAAAATTGGGTGAGGAAGATGAAATCTTGAGCTTGAAACCTTGACTCATTCTTCTCAAATGGTGGTTTCTAGAGAGAGAATTATTTGGAGAGGGTAGTTTCTATTTTGAGTGTTGGGAAATAATGAATTGAAAAAGGTGTTTTAATAATTTTAAAATCCGTAAATAACTCTAATAAATCAATAATAACTGTCCCCTCACTTAACTAACCTTAAAAGGAATTTACCATTTAACCCTTACCTTGGCCGAATCTTGACAGAATAGCAGTGATGACCTACGCCCCATGACCTACGGATCGTAGATGGGGTGACGCCCCGTCCTGCAGGTCCGTGGTTTGGGTCACCATTTGGGGCCTTGACCTACAGACCACCCTCACAAGGCGTGAATGGACCTACGCCCCGTAGGTACCATCCGTAGGTCATGAATTTTTGGTAGATTTTGCTAAGTTGGGGCAGCCTTGGGGTTAGGCTTTAGGGTCCCCCTCAAGGACCCTTGGTTGGTCCCCCTCAAGGACCCTTGGTTGGTCCTTGGGGGGTCGTACCTTGCCATTTAACCCCTAAAGCCTTCAACCTAAGTTCGGGAAGACATTTTGCAACATAAAACCTCACATCAACTCTACAACACACTCGTAAGGCTCTAATTTCACCTATTCATTTTTCGGGTCATAACACAAACCAACGAAGAATTTTGAATTTCCGATGAAACCCAAATTCGATTTTGAGAATAAAAATATTTTTGGCTATGGCGATTGAAAACAATAATGGAGTGCTTGTTTGTACCATCAAGTGACCTAAGATCTGTATCTCGATCTGTTCACATGATCGAGAAGCTTTTCCGGACCGGCTCGCCAGACTCGACTTTCCTCCATTGTTATGTATTCATTAACGCTAATTTGAGAAATTTCACATATGCATTCATGGAAATGATCTTAACACCAATCAAATAGTGGGCGAAATGACAAATAGGAATCAAAATCCTTGTTGACCTTCTCCTTTTCAATATTGTAGTCGTCGCCGCCGACGATGATGATGATGTGGAACACATCGTCGGTTTCTCTTTTTTCCTAAGGTTTTTGTTGTACCAAGTCAACATTCATTGAAATGATATACACTAAATTGATTAATGGACGAGAGATTGTAGTGATTGGTAGACCTTTGGTGTTTATAGTAATGGAGAAAATTGTGAAAATATTTTTGGGTTTGCAGAGATGGTGAAAAAATAGAAGAAAAGAGTAAAGAATAATGAAAAAATTGAAGAAGAACTTTTTTTAATGGAATTTCCACGTGTCAAACATGTGAGTTTCACCCATCTACATAAATGTGGTTGTGGCTTTTGAGGGGTACAATAATTTCAATTTTAAACAGTTCAGGAGGGTGATAGGACCTCCGTGAAGTTTAAGTGTGTAGTTGGAAATCCGGTGATAAATTAGGTGGGCATTTAGCTATTTTATCAATTAATAATATATAAATTATTTATAAGATAATTAATAATGAATTAACGATATTTTACTATAATTAATAGTTAAGAAAATATTGTGATCATGAATTAGTTAATCTAAAATGATAGTTTTGTTGCTAGAAAATTTAATCCATGCATACTAATAAGTAATATATATATATATATATTCTTATTTCATATTCTATTGACCCTATAAAAATAGGGTCACTATTAATTAAAAGAATCAACAAAAATGATCTACTGAATTGGTTGGTATAAAAATATTTATTTATTAGTAATGTAATACACAAAATTTTCCCATAATTTCATGCAAATATTGTTTTGGTGACACCAACAAAATATTATATTCTTATACAAATTTTAGATTTAGATTTATTACTCAAATACATAACTAAACATCATAGTGTTATCTTATTTTTAGATAAAATTTTATATGCTGCTATTAATTACTCTTCTCGATACTCAAATTAACTTGAGTGTGTTTAGTATGAAGAAAAATATTTTTCACAAAAAAAATTAATTTTTTTTTGAAAAATAAGTGAATTTGTTTAGTATTTAATATGTAAGCAAAGAAAAAAAAAACCTTATTTTAAGAGTATTTATATGCTATCTAGAAAAACAAAAATTACTTCTAACCCTATTTATGAGGAATGGCGTTGCAGCGATCTTCTTATTCTCGTTTGGCTTCTTCAAATAATTTATGATCCTCTTTTTGGTCAGTTAACTCGAGCCTCCTCATCCTATGATGCTTGAACCAAAATCGAGTGGATGTTTCAATTATAAACGCGTGTTCGAGTCAAGCAATTAAAATCTCAACTTCAAAATCTTTCTAAAGTCAATCTCAATCGCAGAGTACTTTAAGAAAAAAAAAAGCAATCGTCAATTCTCTAACAGAAAGTTTCTACTTTACACAAGATGATGACTTCATTTCATTTGTTCTTAATGACCTTGATTCTTCATTTAAAATTTTGAAGGTTGCAATTAGTATGTGTTCTAGTCTTATCACTTTTGAAGAACTGTTTGGACTTCTTCTTTAAGAAGAAATATGCTTAGTTGAAGAACTTTGCTCTACCACCATCAACACTCAATTTGGCTCTTCTCCTTCTCGTGCTCTGTTAAAACACAATCAATCATTTCTTCAACGCAAACCATTTATCTATTCTTGGACCTTCCTCACTATATATTCACCTTGTCCACAATTCTCATAATCACGTTTAATCTATGGTATATCACCAATATTCATCTTCCTCTCGGTCCAATAATATTCAATCTCAAGCAACGTATTCAATGTCAAATATGTGGTAAAAATAATCATGATGCTCATTATTACTATAATCGCTCCAATAAATTTCCACCAACAGGGAACCACCGTTCCGATCAATTTCCAAACAAGTATATCTTGCTTCTTATTCAGCTAAAGTTGATCATGTTTGGTACTTTGATTCGGGTGCTACACATCACGTGATCTCAAACATAGTTAATCCCTACTGACATAATTACACCAACAATGATGATTTATCGATTGATAATGTTATGAAAATTTTTATTTGGCACATTGGCTCATCAATTCTATCTACAGACGGAGTCCATTCATCTTAATAATATTCTCCATATCCCACAAATTTTCAAGAATTTACTTTAGTGTTGCTAAAATAATTCGTGATAACAATGTATAAATGGAATCTTATCCTTGTGTTTGTCATGTGAAGGATTTGCAGGGTAGGAAACTATTTCAAGGAATACATGACATTCAACTTTCCAATCTTTCCAACCTTCAGTATTTCTTAGTGAACACACTTCTCTCGTTAGTTGACACCATCGATTGGCTCATCCAAATTAAGCTCTTCTTTGGCGGCTTATATCTAATTTTAGGCCATCTAATTCTAATTTTGTTTTTTCTAATGTTTGCGAACTTTGTCAACTAGGCAAGAGTAGACGCTTATACTTTTTTCATTCTTGTGTTTTTAGCAGTAGTCCTCTTCAATTAATTTATTTTGATGTTTGGGGACCTTCACCCGTTCCTTCTATTAATGGATCTTCCTACTTTGTTTTATTCATTGATGATTGCACTAAATTTATTTGGATATATTTTATGTCACATAAATCGCAAATCTTTTAATTTTTCACTCAATTTAAATCTTTAATTAAAATTTAGTTTGAAACAAAAATAAAATCAGTCCAAATTATATTGGGGAGGTGAGTACCAAAATGTACCAATTTTTAAAAATAAAATTATGATATTCATCATTGTATCTATTGTCGTTGTACATCTCAAAAAAATGGTGCATCAAAAACGTCGAAGTCGAACTATAATTGAAATAAAGACTTGCTCTTCTCTTTCATATTTCTCTTCAATTTTGAGAGCGTGCATTTAACACTGCTATATACTTATCAAATATGACCATATCTTTTTTCTTTGTCTTTCAAATCACCATATCAATTACTTCACAAAAGTTATTCTGAATATGGTTTTCTCAAGATTTTTCGATTGCCTTTGTTATCTAGTGCATACATATTCTCTTACACACTTTGTCACACCCAGATCATTTTCAAATATTAATTCTACTCTACTCCTCCTCATTTTTTAATGTTGTAACCTCACGTACCTTAGATCTTTTTTGAGATCTTGTTAGTGATCTTATATTCAACATGAATTTTGATCTCCCTCTCTTCAGGTACCTAGTTTGAAACTCAATTTCTCTCGTCTAATGACTTGGGTCTAAGAAGATGAAGAACAAGAAAGAATTAAAAATATATAATAAAATAAATTGAGTAAATTAAGGAAAATAATTTTTTTAACTAAACAGATACTAAAATAACTTTTAAAAATATTTTTTAGCTCGTCTCACTCGCTAATAGACAGTTCAATACACTCAGCTCATAAGGGGTGAGATAAAACCACTCTGAACAAAAGTAAGGGGTATTAGGATCTTGGAAAATTAAAATTTCAGTCTTTTTTTTAAAAAAAAAATAGTTAGAAGGGATAGTTATGTAAATTAATGTCTCAATGTCTTAAATTAATACGTCATTATAATTACTCTATTGTGTAATTACCACCCTTGAATGACACCAATTTCAATAAACATGAGACTTTTAAATAAATCTTAAAATTAAATGTTCACTTTTACTTGTCCAATTTAGAAAATCAAGAGATAATTTATCACATAATTCCCAATTTACCCTTATAATTAACTATAAATGATCTTTTTCCAATGCATTTTTGAAAGTATTGAATTTATTATACTCAAAAGACGATACAATAAAATTATCATTCTATTTATTACTCTTTAAGAAGTGTGTCTGTCAATACTATACAAATAAAAATGGACATAGGGAGTACTAGGGGTTGGTCGTTTTATTTGAAGATTAGTTATAATAGGATTAATTATTATGGTATTATTTCTTAGAGGTCGTTTGGTAGCTGGATCAATAGTCCCATGAGACTAAAACAAGTTATCAATATTAATTTTCATATAACTTATACAACGTTTGGTGGCTAGATAGAAAATAAGTTATTCATGTATAAAATTAATACGACGACGTTCGATTGACAGTTTTAAAACCTGCATAAACTAATACATGTATAAGTTATGAGAATTTCTATATATTATTTTATGCAGGATATAATATAGAATAACTAATATATGTTTAACTAATCCCTTCATAACTAATACATGCATAAAATAATATATAAATTCACTCGGAACTAATGGCTATAGTAATATATGCATAACTCTAACCAACTATCAAACAACCCCTAATAGTGAATGTTTGATTTGTTGTATTAAAAATACTATGCATTGCATATTTTTAAGAACATTTATTTTTGTTTTCAAAGATACTCCCCATAAGTGTAATTGATGTGAAAAGTGATGTACAAAAAGAGTTTGAGGGGGTTATTATTGTCATTTTAACTATTTTACTGCAGAATAAGTTATTTCAGGATTATTAGTTAATCCAGATGCAGGGGGAACTCATACCAGTACTAATTATTATCCTGGGCTAAGTTATTTCAAACTTTGTAACCAAACAAGGAATTAATAGGTACAAAAAAATTATCCTAAAATTATCTTCCTTTATCCATTATACCAAACGTGTTCCAACGGTAGTATGAAATAAAAAATAAAACTCTCCTAATAAACAAGAAAAATGAAATATTTAATTTTGATATAGAAGTCAAGTAAAATGAAATGAAAAGAGTACTTCATTAATTCACTTTTACTAATTACATTTGGACTTGGAGTACTCATTAGAAAAAACAACGTTGATATGATTATTTTTACTACACTATCCTTATTAGTTGATATTCAGTATCTTGAATATTTCTTAGAGAATAAGTAATTAATGCTAAAGGTAAAATATAAAAAAAAAATACCCCCAACATATGCCCGAAATTCCAGAGACACACTTATACTATACTAAGGTCCTATTACCCCCAAACTTATTTTATAACTAATTTTCTACCCTTTTTCGGCCTACGTGGCACTATCAACAAGATAGCTTGAAAAAATTGTCAGCACGCGCTGGGCCCAGAAGATAGTGCTATGTAGGCCGAAAAGGGATAAAAAATTATTTATAAAATAAGTTTAGGGGGTAATAGGACCTTAGTATATATAGTATAAGTGTGTCTCTGAGATTTTGGGCATAGGTTGGGGGGATACTTATGCATTTTCCCTAAAAAAATAGTTATTTTCCTTGTTATGTTAAAAATAATACATAAAGTAAAATCTATTTTTGAAATAATGAACAGATAAAAGTGAACCGAAGAAAGTTTAGTATAACAACATTTTGTAAAAGGAAAAGACTCACATATGCCATCAAACTTTGAGAAAAAGGTCATCCATTAAGGGGTAGTTTGGTAGCTGGATATAATCATATATGTATTAGTAATCCGGGTATTAGTAATGTGAGTATTAGTTAAGCAATTATTAGTAATGTAGGTATTAGTAATATGGGTATTAGTTATGTAGGTATAAGTTATACAAGTATTAGCTATGCAGAGTTTAGTTATACGGAGTTTAGTTATGCACAAATTATTTCTTTGGATGTTCTTTTTTATATTAAAAATTTGTAAAATTATATATTTTTTAAACTATAGCATTTTTTTACAATTATATCCTTTCCTTCTTGAACTTTGTATTTTTCCTTCTTTAACTTTGTATTTAAATTAAAACATTTCTTTAATTATGTAGAAGAAAAAAGTAGTCATGTGAGAGTGATGAGGGTAATATTGTCATTTTAACTTTTTACATATCAATTAGCTATACACATATTAATTATTCCACCTTCTACTCAGCATAAATAGTACACAAATTTTCCCATAACTTATATATGTATTAGTTATGCGAGTTTCAAAATTGTCAACCAAACGTCGTATTAATTTTATACATGGATAACTTTTTTTTCTTATCCACCTACCAAACGCTATATTAATTATATATATATATATGAATAACTTTTTTTTATCCACCTACCAAACAACGTACTAATTATATACATGAATATTTTTTCTTATCCACCTACCAAACGTCCTATAAGTTATACAGATTCTAATACATGGATACAATTTGTTTTATCCAGCTACCAAATGATCTCTAAAAGTTTGACTCATCTATAACATTTTATCGTTGAGAAAAAATTCATCCATGCCATTATTTGTTAAATGAAATGACATAAATGAATCAAACTTTTAACGAATAACATAGATGAACCAAATTTTTAATGAATGACATATTTTGAGCCTTTTCACAAAGTTTGTTGGCATAGTTGAGCCTCTTCCCTTTTAAAAAATAAACTAATTAATGATGTCGACGAATCATAATTGATCATGTATAAAAATTGATTTTATAAATCAAAATTGTTTTCAGTTAACAAATAATATCATCAATAAAAAAAATTTATCAAATAAAAATGACCTAGATAATCCAAACTTTTTACGAATATCATAAGTGAATCTTTTCTCCAAGTTCTGATGACATATTTGAATCTTGCAGCTTTATAAATATCAGTTGGGAAGAAGCTGACTCGGCCTAAGGAAGTGAGCCACGTGACAAGGCTTGCTACCATTGGCCATTTTTCTGCCAAACGTTTCAAAATGCTTTTCCGTGTCTGCCCAACTTTATATTCTAAGGCTATTTAATTTTTCTCTACATACACTTTATATATTTATGTGGACCCTCCTATTACTTCCCAATCTTAGCTTGTTACTAATTAAGGTTTTCATTTTTTTTTTAAGATTTGGGAAATTTGCGGTCACTATTCTTTGGATGTGCATAGGTTAAAATTTTCGCTCTTATGCAATAGCTTGCAAATCACATAGGAAGGTAATCCGCACTAGGCAAATCCAGTGCGACGAGCTCGACCCAGAAGGCAAACCCCTTGTTTTCGCTGGCAAGGGATTTTAATTAAGGTTTTCATTTACAATAATTTTTTATTTAAATATTTTCTTAAAAATAGTATACTATAAGGGGTAATATAAATTTATTTCTAACAACAACTGTTTTTATCGAATAAAATAAAAATGTAATCTCCATTTCTATGGGCCTGAATTAGCGGTCTCTCCGTTTCTTAAAAAAATAATCTATATATGCTGTTGCTTTCTGAGGATGAGATAACTAAAACAAGATAAAAATAAGGTTTATTTTTTTTGTGCTTTTCTTTCCTCTTTTTTTTTTTTGGTTTAGTTAGTGGGTAATAAGAGTGATGGAAAAAGACATAAATAAGAGAACAAATTAAGAGGTGTTTGAATTGACTCTTTTTTATGTGGCTTATAAGTTATTTATTTATGTGATATATTTTGGATTTCGAAATTTAAATAAGTCTATATATTATTATAAATATTTTGTATATCTTTTAAATATTTTGAATTATTCTCGATCAAACTTAAATTGTTTGACTCTTGAAAAATGAAATATATAGGGTAAAAGTCAAATTTTAGTACCTCTTCAGCTTTAAAAAGGTACATTTTTTATGTTATCCAAACACTTTCAAAATAAAAAAAATAGCTTAAAAGTAAAAAACCACTAAAAATAAATTAATCCAAACCCCATTACACAAATATATGGGAAAATTAATGTTTTGGGTTTTGTGGTCCGCAAATGAAGAGATGCATACATCAATCCCATAAATAAAGATCCTTCATATATATTCTTACTTCTTCTTCTGTTTATATTTATATATATTTTCTAGGAATCTAATTCCTTAATTATTTTCTTTTCCATCCTCTTTCCATTTTCCCGGAAAATCGGTACGCAAATTCTCAATGTCTTCGTCCTTTAATTTTTCTAGCTAAATGTGTTTTTTTTTCTGTGATTTTGAAGCCATTATAGTACTATTTTTTTTCCTGCTACTGCACTCTAGCTTGTTTTCACAGCTAGGGTTTTCCAAAGTCCTTTTTTTTTCAGTTGCAATTTGTTTTGCTGAAATTAATTCATCTGTTTCTGAAATATGTTTTGAGGTACTTATAGTCCATCAATTTGTTTCTTCGTTGTAATTTTTTGAATACGATGGATGATTTATAATAATTTATTTGTGCAGGAATAGAAATGGTGAGAGGAAAAGTAGAAATGAAAAGAATAGAAAATTCAACGAGCAGGCAAGTGACGTTCTCAAAAAGGCGGAATGGACTTACGAAGAAAGCTTATGAATTATCAGTTCTTTGTGATGCTGAAGTTGCTTTCATTATTTTCTCACATAAAGGAAGACTTTTTGAATTTGCTAGTTCCAAGTAAGTAGTTTTTTTTTCATATCTTAATTTTATTAATTTCACTGTATTCAATGTATACATTTTTCTTAATTCTGGGTTTGCCATTGTTGTTCTGATTTCCAATTAAAGAGGTGTGGGCTTTATGTACTTTGAAAGTACGATGATACTGTTTTTTTTTTTTTAAAAGTTGGTATAGTCATAACCTCGTCTGCATCAATTTATGTTTTACCACTACTCGGTATATATGTTGGATATATATGTCTTGATTATTATTCATTAATTGCTTCTCATCACACATTTGTAATTTGTTCATATCTCATTTATTGCATTATTCATCAAGGAAAAAATAAATTTTGTTGACAAATGAAAAAAATAATTGCTTCTCATCACACATTTGTAACTTGTTCATATCTCATTTATTGCATTATTCATCAAGGAAAAAATAAATTTTGTTGACAAATGAAAAAAAATCTCAAATATGTGGTTAGTGAGATGAGTGATTTCTTTATAATGTTTGGACAATTATCTTATTTTTGAGTTAGTTTCTGAGGCGTGAGTTAGGTTCAAGATCTAATTTTACAGGTGTGATGATTATGGGGAAGAGTTAAGGTATGAGTTAACGGGTTTGTCCAATTCAGTGACTGTGGTTCAAACCTTGCATTTGTCTTGATCTCGAATCAAGTAAACTTGAATAGATTAAGATACTGATGATCAATAGTATTTCTTATTAAGGTGTTCTCTATCTTTGATTTCCTGAGAAATTCAGAGAAACACTTAGATTTCAAGTTTGATCCAATTAATGTACGACCTTAAAAATATATATTGATCTTTTATAACTAAAGACTCAATGAGTTCCGGAAAAATAATTACAACACAATATATAGTTTTATAGAATCATGTGGAGGGGAATGGGATTAGAGGGTGGGAAATCGAACTTAATTATTAACTGTGTTACTATTTTATTGAAGAACTTAAATATGATATCAGACTAGGCATAGATCTTGTGATTGAATCAGTACCCCATTAGCAAAATAAATATAAAAATTTAACAACGTACGTACTTAAACCTATAAAAGAATTAAGCTCGCATATGAAGGGACATGTTAAAAACCAAATTAAATGAGTACTTAATGAACACTCATCAACAAAATTAAAGTTAAGTAGCCATTCAAGTGGATTTTGAGAGTTAAACAAATTGAATTTGAAGTTCATATTGGTATGACCTAGAAGGTTGAGATGCTAGATGCAGATGTGTTATTTTATGCAATATCCAAAAGGGGCCTCTAAATTTATTACAGTATGATATCACTGATACAACATACATTTCTTTTGCATTGAGGAAAATTTAAGTCGAGAATCTTTTTGAAACAACCTCTTTATTTCAGAGAAATAGTTACAACATGTATCCAATATATTTCACTGAGTACGTTGTTGTATATCGAGGAAAGTCTTTTTTCTTGGGAGTGGGGAGTGGGTGTGGAGGTACATATATTTGGTTGCTTTAAATCCTTTTGAGCAGTATATATGGTACTAGATAGTGTTGATTACTACTGCTATATATGCATTTTTTTATGTCAAGTCACCGTCCTATCTAATTCCTCTAGTAAATACCCTCATTTTTGGGGAAATAATTAAAATCCAACTAAAATTAGTCTACTTGGTTGTGTTTGGAAACCTACTAATTAATGGAGAAACTAATCACAAGTTACTCTCAATGAAGACAAATAAAAGTTACCTTTTCCAAGAGATCTTATTACCTAACCTATAGGAAGGGCTAGTGACATTGTTTTGGAAATACTTACTTCCACTAATTACTTCAACCGAATGAAAGAGGTTATTTGTTACATGAAATAAGAATAATAATTTTGAGATTAATTTTATTCATGTTTGGTAATTTTGGATGTACTAAAATGGGAGGATTACTCCCATGTAATATCCTCGCTTATTATATTTTGTGTACCAAAGAGTTTTTTAGTCATCAAAAAGATATTTATATGGAAGGAAGTCTTCATATATCTTGAAAATAAGATAAATTACTTACTTTGACGTATAAATAAATGTGATATGATAGTGTAAATATTCTTTCTGCTGACGATGTATATGACTTACGGATAGAACAGATGGTCTAACTACGTAACTTTTTCTTTTTCATTACTTTCGTGGTCGTGCCTCGTGGCACGGCAACACCTGTACTATTGAAATGGTTCGTCAGTAGAGATGCTCCCACATGTGCCCTTTTTTCCAATGGTACTATAATTCCTATTCCCCTATCCCTTCATTCCCTCTTTTGGTCTATCTACATTCCAGGAAATTCCCCCCCAAGGCCTAACTCAAGTGGCAAAAGATGGAGGATTTGTGGCTTAGGTCGCAGGTTCAAGCCCCACACCATGCAAAGCGAAGCCCGATATTTAAGTGGAGAAGGGTAGAGGGGCCGGCCCATTATCCACCGAGTTTAGAAGACTGTGATTGGTCCAAAGGGCGGGTCACCAGACGGATTTTTCGGTTATCAAAAAAAAAAAAAAAACATTCCAGGAAATTCATGTGCTCTACGGACAGAGCAAAAAGTGGAGTCTTGGTCAGAGCAAGCCGCCCTATTCTATTACTAGACATAATTGAGAGAAGCTCATCCGAAACTAGAGTTAGAAACACTTTATTTCGTTTCGTTCCTGTTCTTCATTTCCTTCTTCTCGAATTCAAGGGGGACTTCTCATATTTAGAATCTTTCTGTGGTGTGCTCCGTTTACTATTCTTTTGTATTTTCTTCTTTTTACCACGAGATAGGTCAGCAAAGCCTGAGCAGGCGCGGAGAAAGAAAGGCCAAACACTTCAGCCTAACGGGAATGAGCAACGACAAAATGAGAAGATGAGGTGCTTCGGGCACCCTATTTAGAAAGAAGGGTCAAAGGTTTTGGGCATGTAGCTTTTCCATCTCCCCTTCGTCGGGCGGTGCTTGTGTGGAGGGTGCGCCATACTCTTTGGGAATAGGGACTATAACTAATGCAATTACAGGTGACTGATTATACAACGACACTTTCAATTGCTGGCATTCATTGATCATTTTCCAGCATACTTCTCTTTGATAGTTTAGAGAACAATTAATTTATATAAACAGTGACACCTTCATAGCAAAATCAATTTTAAAGTTTAACTACTGAATGAGTGTCTTCCGGTAGATCCCAAAAGGCCCGCAAGAAGGTTGCAACTTGCACTATACAATTTTTTTTTTTTTTTAGCTATTAACGTGAAACTTTTATTTGTGCATCCCATCGAAATAAAATTTTAATATTCTGGAATAACAATGGACTAAAAATTTATCATAAAACATGTATGCTATATTGATTAAGATACAATTTAGCAACCCTCAAGAATAATATTTTCAGTAGCAATCTATTGAGAGTGTATATATATATTCATGACTTCATCTACTGCTACAAAAGCACAAATCTAGCTCTTCAAAATTTAGGTTTGATGAAAGCTTTACAATACTAATAATTTTGGGATGATTCAGCATGCAGAAGATAATTGAGAGATACCATGCGCGTGCAAGAGAAACAATGACGGTGGACAAAAGCACTGAACTCGAGCACTACATGGAGGTAAGTATTTTCTCGTATATGTGCATCAAACAATAACCAAAAAAAATTTATATGAGAAAAACAGTATACTCCTTTCGTGTAAGTTTATGTGATATAGTTTAATTGACATTGAGTTTGGGTTTAAAGAATTTTTTTTTTTAAATTTATAGTTTGAAATAAATACAATATTTGTAGGGTCGGGCCCATTATTCACCGAGTTTAGAAGGTTGTGATTGGTCCAAAGGACGGGTCACAGACGGATTTCTCGGTTATCAAAAAAAAAATACAATATTTGTGCAAATGATAGATAATACTTATCAGTTAAATTATTAGTAAATATACGGTAGGAAATGAGAAAAGGAAGAATAAGAAGCTTTTTTTGGTTGGTGCAAATGATAGATAATACTTATAAGTTAGTTCTTGAGGTCTTTCTAGATAAGACTATACTTATATAAAGATAGATAGATAAACTCATCATTCAACTTTATCCCAAAACAAAATCTAGAAGTAAGTTTGAATTTGCTCTTTACTCAATCGTGATTTCAATTTTTTAAATTCTTCTTACTTTGAGAGGCTTCATAAAATATTTGCAATTTGATTATGAGTCTTACATATTTGATCTCCATTGTCTTCGTGACAGTACTTTTTTTTATCCCCACATATATATGATTTCTTGGTACAATCTTTAAATACAATACTTTCTTTGTATCCATCCTCAAAATTTGAGGATCACAAGGTCGAGAATCGATGAAATTTTCTACGATTAAAATTTATGTAGACAAAGAAAAATGAAACACGTCAATCAACATGGTTTAAAGGTACATTGTCATGAGCAGTTGAATTCGGGAAAACTTTTAAAATAAATAAAGACAGGAGTGCAGAAATCAAGAAATAGATAATGTTAATTTCGTGATAAAACACAAGTGAATCAATGAGTTTGATTAGAAGGAGTGTATGCGTCGTAGAACTCTCTAACCCAGCTTGGTATGTAAGAGCCGCAATGTCTTGTGAAGATTTGGAATTTGTGGTGTTTCAGGCAATCCATCACCTCTGGATACCTATCAATAACCCCGTCTATGGAAAGTCATTTCTCCTCAATGATCGTTCTCAGACCTTCCGCCTTTGATCTATTCGTTGACCAATGCCGGGGACCTTGTACTGGAGGGTCTAAAGAGGCAAGTAGTTTAATTGAAGGAGTCTTAGTTGAAGTAGAACTCTTCAAGTTACGGCTGAATTGAAGAGTTGGAGTTCGCTACAATACAAAAGAATCAATGAATTTGATTTGAAGAAAGAGTCTAAAGAAGCTAGGAGTTTGAATGGAAGAAGGAGTCTTAGAACTCTAAGTCAAGAGAGTTCAAGTCAATGAGGAGTTTGAAGTGAACAATAACTCTATGAATAATTGTGCTTAAATAGAGGTGAAGTCGTCCAAAATACTTGTGCATTTATAGAGCTAAAAGGGCAATTGAAAAATTGACTTTGCAAGTGCTACCAATAGGCTGAAGGAACACATTGATGAATCAAATCCTATTATAGATTCTATGTACTAGGAGGTTTTCATTGAGTCGTAGTATTGATGTATGTTTAGTTCAATGTGTTATAAACTGGATTAGGAGTGTTGTCTTCAAGTTGAGTTAATTCGAAGACTTAGGAACACATACCTTGGGAGGTTGGTGTTGAAGTTTGGGAATTAAAGTTCGTAATTTCTTAGGTTAAATAGGTTTGTAATTTGTTTTGTGTTGAAGCTCAGTGATTTAGTGAAGTTAAAGTTAAATCTTGTAGAGAAACAAGTCGTGATTTTCTACACTTTTTTTAACCGAATGTTTTTCACGTAAATATTGTGTTTTTACTTACCGTTCTTATTATTTTGCTGGAACACATTAGAAAACCTATTTCATACTTAGGCGAAAAATACAGTTAGTAAATTATCATCAACCTTAAGTTTTAGCTATAGTGTTGACTTTTATTCTTTTTTCTTAACGCTAGCATGTTGGATTTCTCTTCAATATTGCTATGATATACTTAGGATATCAATAAAATGCTAGCATGGCTTCCACATTCTCTTTTTCGTCCACGTCCTCTATAGATTTTTTCACCCTCCATAATCTTTTAAGAATATCTTGATTATAAGAAGTTGCTTTATTGACTCTTCTGATCTGCATTTAATCTTTTTTTTTTATCTTCTTGTGAAGAATTCTTAAATTGTTATCATAAAGTTAAATTTTTAGACTCCTTAATAGGACCTACAATATAATTAAATTTAGATGTTAAAGAATGCAATAACTTCTCTAACATATAGACATCTTCCACTTTCTTTTTAATTTGTTCACAACAACCTCTGCCGCTCCGGGTGCTCTTAAATAACAATTTGAACTGTATTCAAATTTCTTCGATTTAAATGCTTCAAGTTCATCCTTTGGAGATTGAAGATATTTGTTTTTCACATTATTATCAACTTTTCTGAGAGAATTTTGTAAAATCTTTTAAACTTTTTTTTAGATTGTTGCATTAGTCATTTTTCAAACATGATATCATCGAAGCGTTGATGAATGCTACTAGTTGATAAGAGGATATGATAATGGTGGAAGAGGAAGAAGTAATAGTAACAAGTACAAACCCAACAATGAAGAGAAAACCAATGATCATTTATAGGTTGTAATCATGAATAAAAAAGAGGAAAAAGATGTGGTTACCATCAAGAAACACATGAAAAAAGGTTTGACAAATTTATAATTGAGTGTTATGATTAGCATAAATTAATCATTTTTCTTGGAAATGTCATAGCAATAATCGAAGGGAAATCCAACCTTGTGGATAATGAGAAAGAAGAAGAAGAGTCGTTAGGGATGTAGTAAATCTGTAAATGTAATTTAAAATTTTCTTCTTTGTTTCAAATGTTAATCTCAATTTTCAAATAAACTTGAAAAGCTTAATAATGATATCCACAACTTGATTATGATTCATCACATATTTGAACTCCACTCTTACTTCCTTTTTGACAATGCTTTCTTTTTATTCACACATATGGTTGCTTGATCTATTATCCAAATATCATGACCTACAATTATCTTTCTTTTCCATGACCACAAGTCCACAACCTTTAAATGATAATTGAGTATTGACTTTTCTTTTCATTGTTAGCTTTTGTTTCGATTGTTTCTTCCTCTTCCACAACTGTCACGTTTTCTTTCTTGTCCATATCCTCTAGAACTCTTTTCACCTTCTTCATTCTTTATGCCTTGATTGGTTTTAAGAAAGTGGCCTTTCTTGTCTCTTTTTGATTCTTTCTTCATAGACTTGTAAACAACATTCCAACTGCTTCATCATTATAGATTCCATTCTTGAGACTACTAAATAACACACATAACCTTATAAAGTTTAGATGTTACGGATAGGAGGCAGTCGAGAATGTGATGTAAAAAGGATTAAGGAGGATCCTATCCTAAAAGATAAGAAGTAGGAGGTAGCTTCAGGGGCAGAATCAGATGATTATATAAGATAAACAATGAGATAATGGAGAGGATTTAGACAATTCACTTTGAGTACAAGAAAGTCTACTAGTAGGAATTCCTCATGGAAGAGCTACCTTTGACAAAATTTTCAAATCTATTTAGTATATGGCACAAGAAGGTGAACTTTCATTTATATATCAAACTTTTGCTTTGGTTTGTTATTGACTTGACTACATTATCTCACTGAGTAGTATTTTATCATGGAGGAAAGAAAGATGGGCCAAATCATGTGGGTAAGTGCCTAATCAATTTCATACTAGCTGTTAGAAAAATAATAGTAGAAAATATAATTGAAGAAGAAGATGGCTTTGAGGCGTGTAATCACATTCTTTAAAGAGTTATTGCCCATATACACATTGGGGTAATGCAAACAATTCTCTTCAAGGATACAACAAAGCCCTTTGTTTATACATGCAGATTTTTCATAGGCTACTTCTTAGATAGTCTTTATATTTTATAGAACTTAAGAGATAACTCTTCATAAGAGTCATGTTCTTTCATGAACATATGACTTTTCATAAGAGTCGAGTTCTTTCATGAACATATGATTTTTCATAAAGGTCATGTTCTTTCCTGAACAAAAGATTTTTCATAATAGTCATGTTCTTTTACGAACAAACGTGTCTGTTCAATTTAAGACCTTTATATATTACAAAATATCCAACAGTCCCCCACTAGTTTGTAATATTTCTCATAATGTCATGCATACCTAAGAGTATCTTATAATTGATTTGAACTTTCTATTAGTGCAAGTACTTTAAAGTTCTGACGAAGTAATTAGTATCTTAAAAGATTTGAACCACAACATCTTGTGTCAAAATCGAAAATATCACACACATAATATTATTTATAGCTTTGAAACTCAATATATGCTTTAGCACGTTTATGACCATGTGCTCATCCTGATTTCATGAATATTTACAAGACCAACCCTTTAGATCTTACTTGAAGCGGCATCACTTCAATATACATATAGGTGAAATTAGCTACTATGTCCCTGTTACTATAGACATTTACTAATTTCATTAAGAATTAATTCAACCTTCGTGTAACAGTTTGCACTATGGAGTTTGTCACTATGCCCCTGTTATATCAAGCATTTAACAACTCTCAACTGCAGTACACTTGATTCAAGGCTTGAAAAAAAGACTTGTGCTTTAGCAACACTAAGTAACTTGTTATTACCCGTTGAACTTGTATTGTTAGAGTGTATATTAACTCAAAGTTGAGTTCCCATTACTTGTGTTTAGTTTAAGGATTTTAACCTTATTCATTCACACATTTATAATACTTCATCTTTTGAAACTAAATTTTACAAGATTAATATAAATAATAAACAAATCTTTCACATAGGCATGTCACAAATAACATCATTATCTCAATAGCTTAGAATGATTTCATCAGTTGTGGCCACAACATTTCAAAATCATATTCTTTTCAACCATTCCATTTCTTTTCAAGCATTTATATGTTAAATATATTCTTATTCCACTATGGAATTCAAGCCTATTTTGATGCAAAATTTATGGCACCTTCATACATGTTACAAATCCAACTTATATGGATTTTATCATTATCATTAAAAAATTCTCTTTTTATAGACCAACACACCAATTCATCTATGTATGAATGGTCATGTCTATACAAATGTTATCTTACAACAAATATTATTGATTATTAATCATAATCCAATCACTCCCACACTTAAAATATTTCAAATGTCTTTTTCATAACTTGAGTGGACATATTAGTAGATCATCTTGTTATCAAATTTATCGTGTTTCAATACTATAACACAAGCATTTAATAAGAACACAAAGTCTTCAACCTTTAATGAATGCAAAATGATCTAGCAAAAATTATCATTTCTCTTAATTTCAACTTATTCTAATAACTTTCAAGTATAGATATAATCCATCAAATAAAGGAATTCATATATATCATCTGATAACTTGAACATAAAATTTACATGATCTTTATGCAACACAATTATGCAATAATAATTTTCTTTGTCCCAAATAACAAATTTATAATAAGCATAAGCATATCAAGTATGTCATTCCTAAACTTATTTAAAATGCATTTCAAGATCATCACAAGTGAATTATTTATCCTAACATTTATGGAAAATCATTTCTCAAAAATTTCAAAGGATAAATTTTATAAATAAATAACAAGAAAAGTTAAAAAAGCAGAACCCGATATATGCCATTTCCTTTGTGATCCACTTTTGCTGCCTTAGAATCATACTTTAGATCACTCAAAAAAAAAATCCTACTACCCCACTTCCTCAAGAACTCAAAGATCTTGTCTCTTTTTTCTTCTTCAAATCCAATAACTCTTTAAAATTGTTAGAAAAATGATAGTAGAAAATATAATTGAAGAAGAAGGACTTTGAGGCGTGTAATCACTTTCTTTAAAGAGTTATTGCCCATATACACATTGAGGTAAATACAAACAATTCTCTTCAAGGATACAACAAAGCCCTTTGTTTATACATGCAGATTTTTCATAGGCTACTTCTAGAGAGTCTTTATATTTATAGAACTTAAGAGATGACTCTTCATAAGAGTCATGTTCTTTCATGAACATATGACTTTTCATAAGAGTCGTGTTCTTTCATGAACATATGACTTTTCATAAAGGTCATGTTCTTTCTTGAACAAAAGACTTTTCATAATAGTCACGTTCTTTCACGAACAGATGTATCTGTTCAATTTAAGACCTCTATGTATTACAAAATACTCAACACTTGCTACTTCCACTACCATCACCCCTAGTAATGCATCATTTATGAGAGTTCGATCATTTGAAGAAAAGGCACTGAATTACACAAAGTGTCCCTAATGCTATGATGTTGACAATCAAGTCAGCAACATTTTTGAATTTAAAATATTAAAGATTATTTGGATCATTGTTTCAATATATCTCAGCCTTCAGGGCTAGCTTGCTTCCACTAGTAGCCAAGGGGAGACCTTAAGACATGGTATCGAGGTGAAGGTATGGAGGTGCGACAATGCAGCCCAATCTAGTCTTAGGAGGAGTGGGACTTTGGAAGGTACAGGAGAGAGAAAGGACATAGCTTAATGGAGGAGTTAGAATCATCTACTCGATTCCTTGTGAGAAGATTAAGGACTAGGAGCTTTTTTTTTTTTTGCTCATCTGAGTGTAAATATGAGGGACTACACCCTTCGTGTGGTTTGTTATTAATACACAAAAATGTTACCTGTTCAAAAAAAAAAAGACTTTCACCAATTTTTTGAGTGAGAAGTGGATGTTGGTGAGAAAAGGAAGTTGAGTTCAAGTTTGGAGCACATGGCATAAGCCCAAGATCTCGAGATGACTCTAAAAGCTAACGAGATGATTCTACTTATAAACCAGCATTCCTCCGAGCAAGGGAAAATCTTTCAAAAATCCATGTGGAAATTCTTTTTAATGTGGGTGACGTTGAGATTCGATCTCAGAATCTCTATCTGTTTTGATACCATGTTGAAGTCTGTGACCATGTCATCTAAAAGTTTAAGTTTAAGATGTTAGAGAGGGCATACTTTTAATTAGTTAGTGATATTGTCAACACTTTTCAACCAAATGGACGTTTTATCGTCTTCTACTTCTTTTTCTACCTTTTCAATCGATTCACAACAACCACTATTGAATATATATTAATAGAAACTCGTGGTTGATTGACAAAATATATATATATATATTACTTCAAAGTTGTTAGAGAAAGAGAAATATTTGAGGAGTCAAGAGGTTTGTGGGAGAAGAGAAAAAGAGGAAGAGAAGTTCTTCAGTTTTTCTTAATGAAAATGACAAGTACAAAGCAAGATATTTATAGGTATTAAAAGGAGAGCTCTAGAACTACTTCTAGTATAATTTTTTTCACTTAGAAAATGCAAAATTAGAGAATTGAAGTGATCTTTGATTAAAAAAGAAAAAAAAAAGTGATCTTTGATTTCTGAATATGATTAACCTCAAGTACAAAAGAAGTTCTAGACTATACTCAAACCTTATGCAATAAAACCATCTATGAAGATGGGCTGCTCTAGACTTTACTCAAAAGAAATTCTCTAAATCACAATTTACAACAAATATCCATGACATTGAGTTGAACATTGGCTGTTAAAATTTTCTATATCAGAAATATTTGTAATTAGTGAAGAAAAGCCTAAAATAATGTGATAGCTTTGACTAATATATTTTAAAATGATCCAAAAAATATGTATACATCTCTTCAAGGAAGTTCATATACTAGAGCTAGCAAGAATGATGTATATTATATATGTCGCATTCTGCTTCAATCAATATTTTTATGATATAATAAATATATCTTTTTGTTACCAAATAGCATTCTATACAGGAATTTTTCTTACATTTTGACAACCCTAAGATACAGCAATTACACATTCTGACTGGAGCTTATATTCATGTTCACAAGTATTCTGGACGACTTCATCTCTATTTAAGCACAATTATTCATAGAGTTATTGTTCACTTCAAACTCCTCATTGACTTGAACTCTCTTGACTTAGATTTCTAAGACTCCTTCTTCCATTCAAACTCCTTGCTTCTTTAGACTCTTTCTTCAAATCAAATTCATTGATTCTTTTGTATTGTAGCGAACTCCAACTCTTCAATTCAGCAGTAACTTGAAGAGTTCTACTTCAATAGAGCTTGCTATGATCAATGAGGACAGACATTCTTGAGTGAGAAAATAGGTGGGATAGTCAGATTTCGAGCTTGCTATGAGTTTTTAGACAACATTTGAAAAGTAATAGGGAAATAACTGCACTTAAATGGGACAAAAAAGGTTTGGTATAAAATTGATGATACTCAAAACACGAAAGAACTTATAAAGGTTATCAATTGAACCCCGTGATATGTTCCTTAGTTTTGAACTTGTATATAATGGTTTGAACCCCATCAATTTAACTTTTTATTTTGAAACTTCAATAAATTTTTGAACCTCATGATCAATTCTTTCTTTGTTTTCTTTTACTTGGATTTGATGCACTTGACCCGAAGATTTTCCGGAAATAACCTCTCTAGGTACACTTTACCATCCTAGGCCTATTTTGTGAGATTTCAGTGGATATGTTATTGTTGTACGTAGTTGATAGTAGGTGCTAAAAGTGACTATTTACTACTTATATGATCCAATTCCTGAGAGTACTGGTCACACCCCACTAGACAAGTCAATCTATTGTAGATAAAATAAAATATTCAAATCTGAGAAAGGTAAACTGTACATCTTACGTTTACCTCGAGTCTGAAGGATCCTAGCTATGGAACTGCATGTCCAAATGGCAAATGAATGAGTTTTAGATAATGATCGCCATTGATTAATTTCATTTTTGCAGAACTTGAAGCATGAAACAGCTAACATGGCAAAGAAGATAGAGATCCTTGAAGTTTCCAAACGGTTCTCCATTTTCTTAATTTGTTTGCCACAATTCTCAATTTACTACTCCCTCGTAACACTTATTTTAGAAGGGAGGAAGTTTACTTAAATTTTTGAATTGGGGAATTAATTGATTAGGAAGCTAATGGGGCAAGGATTAGGGTCATGTTCAATGGATGAACTAGAAGACATCGACAGCCAACTGGAGAGGACCCTCAAAATTATCAGGGCTAGAAAGGTACAAATTAAATTCATTATTATCCAATATTTGACACTAATTAAATTATTAATCCTTAATTCTTTTCTCATTTTAATTTCTAGACTCAATTGTTCAAAGACGAAATAGAACATCTAAACGCAAAGGTATGATCATCAACAATTAATTTATTTAATGCATTTTAGGGCTTTTACTAATTGGTATAATTAATTCTATGAACTAAATGCACTTTCCCCCCTTCGTTCAGGAGAGACTATTGCTACAACAAAATGCAAGTTTACGTGAAAAGGTGAACTCTCTGATATTTGTTATTTTAATTAATCAATTGAATTTATTTCTTTTTTAAATCATTTTAAAAATAATCATCACCTTTCTAAATTTAAAAAAATAAATTAAACTTCTCCTTTTAGCGTTAGTGAGAAATTATTACAGCCATAAAAATGTTAGAACACGGTTAATTACACAAGTTTCAAAAAATTTATATATCGTCAAAATGATGTGACATATTTAATATTATAAATTCCAATATTCTTTTTTAACTCTGTGCTCAATCAAATAGGTTCACCATTAATAAAATTGAAATGAATGGAATAGTTTTAAATCATCCCACTTAATTTTCTATTACATCTTTTCAATCGTGCTTCAACCTATTTTTATTTTTTTTACACACCAATATACATGGATGTGTCATTATACTTAACATATGTCCATTATATTATAGGATATTCAAACTTTTCTTTTTATTATCTCAAACAATTTGTTACGCTAATAGTTGCATTTATGTTTTCTCGTTTTTTTTTTCACATTCAAAAAATCATTTCTCAATCCAGTGCGGGTTTATGCCAATGCTATTAGAGTCAGCACCCGCACCCGCACCCGTACCAGTACCACCACCTCAAGCGAAAGAAAGGGGAAATTGTAGCCAAAGTACAAAGAGTTGGGAAGTGGAGACTGAATTGTTTATTGGCTTTCCTCAAATGCGCTGCTTATAGTAGCGCGGGTCAGTGGCTGAGCTACAATTTTTTCATCGAAGGAATTTAAAATCCGAAGAAATAAGCACACAAAGAAGGCGGAAGGGGTTCAAAGTCTACTCTATATATATTAAAAGATAAATTTTAACTATATATAAACAATGTAATTTTTCTCTAAAGGAAAATCAGTTAAACCCCTCAATCCTACGTGGCTCCGCCCCCGATCGGGACAATGGGACCATTTGTTCATATTTTGTTTATGGTTCTCCTCAGTTATTTAGATTACAAAAGTCTAGGATTTCTCAATTATTTACAACCGTAAGGAGTTGCAAATTCAATGAATAATACCTTACAATAAGAGTGTAATGTTTGTCCCTATTTCTTTTTGGTAACCTCGTTTAGCCAAATGTTGTATCTATGTTTCCATGAACAAGTTTTTTTTTTGTTTCACACCCTATTGGGAGCGCCACCCCCAAATGGATCTTGCAAAGCGTGATTCGAATTTAGTCGGAGCCCTAATGTGAACAACTATTATAGAGAAGCTTGATTTGTGTTGCATATGTATTTATAGTATGCTTCCTTTCTATTTTTTAAACATTCTAGACAGCTCAATTGTTTTGAAGTGTATTACAAGTTTGTTTTTAGTTTATAATGAATATATAAAAATTTATGGGAGAATTCCAAAATTTGAAACTTATAGATTCTTGTAATGACCTTAAAGTCAATATTCAATAATAATTAGGTGCACAATTAAATATTATGAATACTACGTAAATTTCTTAATACATTGACAATATATATATGGGCAAAATCTACGGGTTCACATGAACCCAATCACCACAACAACCACTGTAGATTCGCTTTTTGCAAGATTATTTTCTTCCACGCAAATTGTAAATAGTTAAGTTAACTCATTTCCTCTATTAATTATTTGGAATAATATATACAAATTGTAAATAGTTAAGTTAACTCATTTCTCTATTAATTATTTGGCATAATATATACAGAAGAATATGTAGACGTATTTAATGACATTTCCTTACAGTCCATTACAAATATTATTTTATTCATATAATTTTTTTTTTATATAGAAGATCAGTAAAATGCAACCTGAAAGATCTAAATAAAAAATAAAAAATAGTACCCAAATACTTACAAGGACATCTTCTATTTTAACGGTAAGTGGGCCGCATAGACCACAAATTATGCGTTGTGTCAGCCCAACAATCTAACTTACCATATTTAGCCCAATTGTGCTAAATTTGCCCGATTTGGTCCAGTTGTTGCATATTTTTTAAAAGAGAGTACTTTCAATAAATAATTACTGAGTTTAGCGATACATTTGAATTATTATCATTTATAACAATACATAACAATATTATGATAAATCTACTATGTATTAAAATGAATTATGTATGTAATCAAGACGTACCAATTTCCCAAAATAAATGATGTCTCATATTTTTCTCTTTTAAAATACCCTCTCTACTCGTTTTCTTTGCACAAATTGGATCTTTCGATTGTCATTTCTTCATTCTTCAATTTCTATATAAGGTGTTTTTGGTGTGGTTTCTCAGCATTGAATGTCTATTGCATTAGGGTCGGGTTTGGAGCGTGACATACCTGTGAAGGAGCTCAGAAAATGTGTTGACATACACTAGCATTCAATGTTAGTTAGTTGATAAGTTAGTTAGAATCAAGTTGTTAGATAATTAGTTAGATTTGTCAGAAGTTAGTTACAGCTGCCACATGTGGATGTATATATACAACAATGTGTACCCAGATTCATTATCAATGAAAATCATTCTTTATTTCTTCAATTTCCCTCTTCATCATGAAAGCATCAATTCATAGTTCTTCAATAACTAGACATGGTATCAGAGCTTTGCGAGAATTTGAAGGAATTTGAAGGATTTCTACTCTTATTCAAGGATTCTGCCGTTTGTATTCTCTGTTCTACTCTTATTCAAGGATTCTGGCGTTTGTATTCTCTGTATTTCTTCTAAATTTCTGTGTATTTTGGATCTGCATCCATGGAGGAAAATGCTAATGCTTCTGTAACTACAACAACAATCAATTATCATCATCATTTGTACTTATATCCATCAGATGTTCCTGGTTCACTGTCGATTGGGATTTTGTTGACAGGATCTGATAATTACACTTTATGGAGCAGAGCTGTGAAACTTGCTTTGTTAGGAAGGAATAAACTGTGTTTCATTGATGGCTCAGTGAAGAGGAGTCAATACACAGGCGATTTGGCAAAATTGTGGGACAGATGCAATGCAATTGTGATTTCATGGCTCATGTGCAATGTAAGTAAGGATTTACTCAGTGGAGTTTTTTTTTGTTCAGACAACAATTTGATTTGGGAAGATCTGAAGGAAAGGTTTGATAAAATCAATAGTTCTAGGACTTTTCAATTGCATAAGGAAATCTTCACTTCTGTTCAAGGAACTTCTTCAGTTTCTGCATATTACTTTAGGCTTAAGAATTTATGGGATGAGTATGATTCAATTATGCCCCTCCCTCATGTGATTGTCCTAAGTCTAGGAAATTCATTGAGCATCTGCAATATCAGAGAGTTCTACAGTTTCTGATGGGATTAAGTGACAACTATAGTCAAGCTAGGAGCCAAATTTTACTAATGCCTCAGGTTCCTACTGTGAATCAAGTTTATGCCATGGTGAACCAAGATGAAAATCAGAGGATTGTTGCAGGGAATAGTAGGATGATGTCTTCCAATCCTACTGCTATGTATACTTCTAGCTCTGGTGATGATAATCACAAACAAAGGAGAGGTTTGAATGGGAATTCCTTTTGTATTTTTGCCATATGAAAGGGCATATCAAGGCTGATTGTAACAAACTGAAGAAATGCGATTTTTGCCATCTCACTGGTCATGTGAAGAGAGACTACTACAAGTTGATTGGATATCCAGCTGACTACAAAGGAAAGAGAAGGACTAATGTGGCAACTGGGTTTATGACAGGTAGCAATCATCCATTTGTTGCTAACACTGCAGGTACACAGAACTACTATACAGGCAACAATAGCAATCACCAACATCAGATGATGATGCCTATGATGCCTTTTCCACAACAATGAGGTTTCTCTCAATGCTATCCTCAACAATACAGACCTGATCCATATCCTCCTATCATACAACAACATCAGCAACATCAAGCTACTATGGACTCATCTATGTTTGCCTCAAACATTACTGTTGCTAGTGGAAGTAATTGTGCTAATGGAAGTGCTCACATGGCAGGTAATTATCTTTCACAACAAGATGAATCTGTTAATTGGATAATGGATACATGTGTTTCTAATCATATGATCAACGACTACACACACTTACTAGCTGAGGGATTGATAGAGAATGCAGGACAAGTGCAACTACCTACAGGAGATTCAACTAGAGTCTCACATGTAGGGAACTACTCTCTAGGAGGAGGTGATACTCTCACCAATGTCTTGTGTGTACCAGCTTTCAAGTTTAATCATATGTCAGTCTCTAATTTGACTAAGGACTTGAATTGATGTGCCATTTTTTCCCAAACTACTGTGTTTTTCAGGACCTCTCATCTGGAATGGTGAAGGGGATTGGTAGAGAAAGCGAAGGACTATACACTATGCAGTCACAACTAAAGACCAAGCAGGCAGGATCTGATATATGTTTGGCAACATCACTTGATGTAGATGTTATCACTTGGAACCATAGGATGTGTCATATTCCTATGAATGTTCTTAAAAGAATACCTATGTTTCATAACAAGTCTTTTACTTTGAATAAATGTGAAGTATGTCCACTAGCTAGGCAGACAAGACTACCATTCCCACATAGTGTGAGTAGATCAACTGTTGTTTTTCAATTGTTACATGTAGATGTATGGGGGGCCTATAAATGGGAAACTTTTGATGGAAAGAGATTTTTTTTAACAATTGTTGATGATTTCTCCAGATGGACTTGGGTTTTCTTGATGAGACTTAAGTCTGATGTTATTATGCTATTGAATTTTTTTTTCATTGAAGTTGAAACACAGTTTGGTGTGAAAGTTCAAAAACTGAGGTTTGACAATGGAGGAGAGTTTTTTAGTCATGAATGCACAGAATTGTTTAAATCTTGTGGTATTTTGCATGAAAGTTCCTGTCCATATACACCCCAACAGAATGGTGTGGTGGAAATGAGACATAAACACATTCTTGAGATAGCTAGAGCAATAAAATTCCAAGGTAATCTACCTAATAGGTTCTAGGGTGTATGCATTGAATCAGCTGTATATGTTCTAAATAGGGTACCCTCCACTGTTTTGAATGGGAGGACTCTTTTTGAGTTATTGTATAATAAGGTTCCTTCCTTAATGCACTTAAGAGTCATTGGATGCTTGTGCTTTGCCACCAATCTTGCTCAGAGGGACAAGTTTGGTCCTAGAGCAGTGAGGAGTGTGTTGGTTCGATATAGTATGCATCAGAAAGGGTATAAATTATATGATCTTGACAGTAGATCATTCTTTGTCAGCCGAGATGTGGTATTCATGGAGTCCACTTTCCCATTTCAAGGGAATTTGGAAGATCATCAGCCTTCTTTTAATCATTTTTCTTATGATGATTTGACTTTAAATCCAATTCCAGCGACAGTAGTTCCTGAAGTGAGTCTCATACCATCAGCACAGGGGAATGAAGTTGTATATGATGCAGTCACATAAATTGTACATGATGCAGTCACAGAGGTTGTACATGATGCAGACACAGAAGTTGTACATGATGCAATCAGGAAATCAGTAAGAAGTTCTAAGCCCCCTATATGGCACAAGGACTATGTGCTAAAAACAGGTTCTAGTAAATGTCTCTATTCTATTGCTGACAACATTACATACACTAACCTCTCCACAAAGTACCAGAGTTTTTTTATCCAAATTCTCTGAAGAAACTGAGCCTGCTAGTTATTCACAAGCTGCTACAGATAAGAGATGGATTCTTGCTATGAAGGATGAAATATAGGCCTTGGAGGATAACAACACTTGGGAAGTTGTCACACTTCCTAAAGGGAAGAAAGTTATAGGATGTAAGTGGGTATACAAGTTAAAATACAAAGCTAATTGTGAAGTGGAAAGATTGAAGGCTAGATTGGTAGCAAAAGGGTACAGTCAGAAGGAGGGGTTAGATTATCAGGAAACTTTCTCTCCAGTAGTTAAAATGACTACTGTCAGGGCTGTTATCTCAGTGGCAGCATCCAAAGGTTGGAGGTTGTACCAAATGGATGTGTACAATGCTTTCCTACACGGTGATCTCTATGAGAAAGTGTATATGACTATCCTAGAAGGTTTTTCTAATAAAGAAAGAAGTGTTGGTCAGGTGTGCAGACTCCTGAAGTCCTTGTATGGTTTAAGGCAAGCATCCAGGCAGTGGAATATTAAACTTGCCACATCTTTGACTTCCTCCGAGTTCCATCAGAGTACTAGAGATTATTCATTGTTTACAAAGAAGGAATGTGACAGAATTGCTATAGTTTTGGTGTATCTGGATGATTTGTTACTCACAGGGAATGACCCCTTAATGATATAGCATACCAAGGATATATTGCATACAACTTTTAAAATCAAAGACCTGGGAGAACTTACATATTTTTTGGGCATTGAGTTTGCCAAAAATAATGATGGGATATTGATGCATCAAAGGAAGTACACATTGGAACTAGTGGCAGACATAGGTCTTGCAGGTGCTAAGCCTATTACTACTCCTATGGATCAAAATCAGAAGCTCAATACTGTAGAGTTCGATCAGTACATAACTCCAAATTCTGAGGACACATCACTGAAGGATCCTGCCAGCTATCAAAAACTTATATGACGACTGCTCTATCTCACCACAACAAGGCCAGACATTGCATTTGCTGTGCAAAGTCTAAGCCAGTTTATGCATTCCCCAAAGAAATCTCATATGGATGCAGCCATGAGATTGGTTAAATATGTGAAGCATGCACCAGGTCTGGGAATATTAATGTCTACTGATGGTGATAATCTTCTGAAGGTATACTATGATGCAGATTGAGGTGCCTGCATCAATAGTAGAAGGTCAATTACTGGTTATTTGGTGCATCATGGAAATTCACCCATTTCTTGGAAATAAAAAAAACAAGCCACAGTGTCAAGGAGCTCAGCAGAGGCAGAGTACAGAGCAACGGCTGCAGCAGTCTCTGAAGTGATATGGATGACAGGGCTGCTTAAGGAACTAGGTGTAGATATTAAGGTTCCTGTTTCATTGTTTTCTGACAGCAAATCAGCTCTACAAATAGCTGCTAACCCTGTCTTTCATGAAAGGACCAAACATATAGACATAGATTGTCATTTTACTAGGGAAAAGATACAAGAAGGCTTAATTGTCACTGCATATTTGCCTACCACAGAACAACCTGCTGATTTGTTTACTAAAGGACTTGGTAGTGCATTGCATACACATTTAATGTTGAGGAGAAGTGTGAAGGAGCTCAGAAAATGTGTTGACGTACACTAGCATTCAATGTTAGTTAGTTGATAAGTTAGTTAGAATCAAGTTGTTAGATAATTAGTTAGATTTGTCAGAAGTTAGTTACAACTGTCACATGTGGATGTATATATACAACAATGTGTACCCAGATTCATTATCAATGAAAATCATTCTTTCTTTCTTCAATTTCTCTCTTCATCATGAAAGCATCAATTCATAGTTCTTCAATAACTTGACAATACCAGCCACAACAATGTGGCTTGCATCTCAATTTGGCTTGCCATGACACCGTTTTTTTTTGTTTTTTTTTTATTACAAAATTTGATATTGTTTCATTTTGTGTAGAATCAATGTTGTAGTATTTTATGTTATTTTTTAACAATTTGAAAGTAATTTGATAATTATTCAAAGAAAATCAGAAGTTTTGGAGACCAACATATAAAATTCTTGTCGTTCAAAAGGTCAAGCGTTGATAAATTGAGAAGACTTTGTTCAATGAAATAGTTATTTAATTAATATTGTAGGTATTTTTGGAACAATTCTATTGGAAATAACACTTGCTAAAAAATGGCTTATTGATCTTGTTATTTTTATAGTTTTCATTTAAATTTATTAAGTAGTACTCCTTCCGTTTGTTATGTTGCACTTATCGAGAGCCAATTTGACTAACTTTCAAAACTAAATTAGATTACATTTATTCAATATTTTAAAATAAAAATTTTAATATTCAAAAAATAGTATAAACTGCTAATTTTTTTCATATCGATATAATAAAAAATAAAAATTAAAACGTTAATCAAAATTTACATCATTTGACTTTTAAAAGAAAATTATGATAAGTAAAGCTTAAAATCACCAATCATTCAGTCACTGAAATTAACACTTAAAAGAGACTCAACATTTTGGAAGTCAATGGTTTAGGTGACTTCTATTAAAGTCATTTATAGCTAGGCCTAACAACTCTAAAACAATCTAGGTTTTAATGCATTGAATTTCAATAGGATTTTATTCATTAAAGTTGATTAATAAAATGGAATCATTAAATGTTTGATAAACAACTTTAAAATTATAATAAATGAATTTGAATTTTAAAGAAAGGAACAATTGTTTAATCAAGTTTGGCTTAAATGGGGAGAAGTTCTAAAAGAGAATGGCTAATCTACGAAGAGTGCAAATCATCCATCTATTAATATCACCAACGTTCACATTATTGGACTTCGATTTATTCAGACCGCATCACGTAAAGTTCATCAAAAGAAAAGCCCCTTTTAATATTTTTGGAAAAATTACCTAAATACACATCTTATATTATCATAATCTCTAAAATTTCCTATTATTAAAAAAAAATCAAAAATCCCCTCTCGTTGATACATATCTCTATCTCCCTCTCGGATACATCATTTCCCTCTCTGATACATCTCTTTCCTCTCTGATACATCTTTCTCCTACGTATCCAGATATCCTGTCCCACTCTTGGATACATCCCCTCTTGAATACATCTCTTCACTATATATCTGGAAGTCCAATGATATATCTAGAATCCATAAAATTTAAAAGATTCTTATAATTTGAAAAATAGTAGAAAAATAAAGTACAATTAACTCTTAATACTATGAGATTTATGTTATTATACGTTTTTATAATTATTAATTTTAAGGTCCAAATTCAAATCTTTCAGGACGGTGGAAATAGGGTCCATAGGTGTAAGGTTGATAATTAAAATGTGGGCTACCTTTTGAATTATATGCTGACATTAAGAAAGCAATGATTCAAGTGACGACAAGGTTGTTTACCCCTCACCTATGACACCCCTTTGTAGCGGACGCTCCTCCAACACACTTCCCTCTATATATAAATTTATTCTCTTATAATATGTCAGACATGTCTCTCTTTGTTTCTGTTATTTTTAATTTGTTTTTTAAAGTTTTTCAAATGGTGTTAAAATTAGTATTGGAGTCTGATTAATTCAGTTTCGAACATTATATGACTCGTTTTTAAGGGTGACACTTTCAATATATATTTATTTTTCTTCATATTTAGGCTCAAACAAGCAATCTCTGATTGATGATAAAGAGATCTCAATCATTTCATCACAATTCACGTTGATATTTGTTTATGTACTATTATTATCATTATTATTTCCCTCTACTAGTTTCTATCCAATATACTCCCTTTAATTTTAAATTAGTCTGAGCCTTTTGGGCATCAACTCTCAAATTTCAAAATGCAAATAAAGATGGATCTTGCAACGTTTCTATTTTTTGTTTTTTTCTTAATTTTTTTGGATTAATTAATGGGGGAAGGAAACAAGATATTTCCTACTTGATAAATAGGCTTTAAAGAATAATATTCAAAAAGGTTGATTACTGAAATATCTTTTTTATCATTATTATTATTATTAGCTTGAAAAATAAAGCAAGTGATACGCCACTTTTAATTAAACAATTTGTAGTATTTAATGGGTAATAAATATTTAGTTACGAAACTTTATCCTTTTTTTCATATGCGGATTTTGCAATAATGTAATTGTCGGATTTCTCATGAAGCAAGAAATTTTCACTGTCCACAGCCTAAATATATTCTGAAAAATACATAATATTTTCTCTTTATAAATCCTAATGGCCATATCATATAGTGAAAATACATATTTACACTCGTAATAGTATATTAATTATATGTTATATTTAGGATTTGGGGAAGGATAAACTAATGAGCGACTCCATAAATATTTCCAATAAATTGATAGTGTAAAATTATACTCATTACCTTGATGGGTGGTTGAGTTGTTGTAACAAACGATATTCCATAAGGAAATTTAGAGATTAATTTTTCATGTCAACATCTTTTTAATTGAATGTCGTACTAAATTTGTAATTTTATATGTCATGTATAATTTGTGAGCTTTTACATATGAGAGAGTGTATCTCATTTCTCATAAAGAGTAGCGACTTCAAATTTCTTCGAGGATTCCAATAAATAAATAAATGACACTCATCATTACTCCATAACTTAATTAAAATCATATTGAAATAGTATATTTCTCCCCTTTCAAAATAAGTGATAATTTTAGCTTAAACATATTCCTTATGAAATTATTCATTCCTAGAAAGTAAGATGTATAAATACCTTTAAAAAATATAATTTCTTATAAATAGTTTTTTGGTTATGTAATTTGTTAATTTAAATAAGAATAAATTTGCAAAAAGCATTATTAATGCATTCTTAATAATTTGAAGTATCACTTATTATTTTATTTTATTTTTAAAAAAGGCTAAAATCCTACATATTTTAAAACGATGAAAGTAATTGAATATATATAGATTCTCTTTTGAAATGTACCCTAATGTTTAGACACGTTAATTTTTTTTAATAAGCTACTGTTTAGCTGTACAGTTTGGAAAGATTCACGTACAAGCTTCACCTTAAAGTTTCATATTGAATTATGATTAGCTTCACATATTCCAACAAAACAAACATCCCACAGTGTACATTTTACTCATAAAACGTTTGATTTTTATTTTAATTAATATTTTACTTAATAATTTTCAAAAAATGGAAACGTGAATGTAACGTAAGAAAAGTTTTACTCTAACCGATGAATCATTTGTTTATAAAAGGAGTTGTACAACTAACAATTTTGTGATTTGAAAAGGGACTAATGGAGTATTACTTTATTAATCACATAGGCCTTATATTTCTTCATCGTAGAATTCTATCAAACTAGGCGTTTGGACCTGAATTGTTTGATATTTGTTAGGAGCGAAAAATCAGGTGGCATCTATAAGTTAGCAACGCAAGTTTCGAAAAATCATAAGTAATTAAAAGAATGTCAAAAGAGATATAAAAACGTAGTTGGGTCAATCGACTTACATTCGCAAAAGGAGATAATTGATGAGCAATATATAAAAGAGGGTACATAATATCGAGAGAAATCCTCACACAATTCACCTGGAATAAAAAAAGGTCCACACAAATTCCTCCCCTATATAAAACCCTAAAACCCCTAGAATTACCTCGTAAACCTTTTTCTACAAGAAAAAAGATAAGCTAAATATGAAACTTTGTATTTTCTTTTTTAAAAAAGAAAAATCCAATATGATAAAAAAAAAATTAGGGAAAATACCCAACATTATTCACACTAAACCCTTCATGAATGTTGTACAATTTAACATTGCAGCTCGAGAAAGGTTCACTGAACCTTGGTGATCGATAAATTAAATTTTATAGTTAAACAATAAAAACTGTCGCTAATTCTATTCAGCAATATATATAAAAAAAACTTATTACCTATGAACTATTGAATTAGCTATGAAATTTCAAGTTTGTAGTTGATATTTATTTATTTATTATTTATTTATTTATTTATTTGTGTAGTGATTGAAATGGACAAAGAAGATGGTCCAGAGATAGCCAGACAAGAAGATCAAATAGTAAAGACGTCAAATCTCATCCTCCTATGTCGGTTGAATTTTGTAATTTGTATGTTATGTCAAATCTATGATTAATATCACACACACACACACATATATATATATATATATGAACAAAAAATATCCTAAGGTTCCAAATTCATTATTTTATATATATACTACTATTTTTAAGTCAAATAATTTCAAAGTTTTTCCAGATTCAACGGAT
The DNA here is from genome assembly GCF_000226075.1 of Solanum tuberosum. Classification (NCBI taxonomy): domain Eukaryota; kingdom Viridiplantae; phylum Streptophyta; class Magnoliopsida; order Solanales; family Solanaceae; genus Solanum; species Solanum tuberosum. Next base: position 384,964 of record NW_006239332.1, on the reverse strand, counting down.
TATAGTATGAAATTTTGGAGCTTTGTGTCTGTTTCTATTTGAATTGGGCGCTTATCTTAGGATTTTTGGTAGCTTGTTCCAACCTAGATTAGGCTTTTATTATAAAGTTTTTGTATCAAGTACTACAAAAGAAGCACAAATTATTAAATTATGTGTTTTGACACTTTCTTCTAAAATATGATTATTATTCAATGTAAAAGTTTGTTTTCTCTTTCGCTTTATCGTAATCATAATTAATTAAGAAAAAACTAAATTCATGTATTTTGTTCTCGCGGCATAATTGATCAAGTTTGTTAATCTTTCCTTAAGAAAAAAAGTTGAAAGAAAAAAAATGCTTATATAGTTTGAGTTGTCCCTTCAAAGACAATATACAACAAATGTATCCAGTGCGATCTTATAAGTGAGGTACTTTAGATAGTATGAGGTGTACGTAGAGAGGTTGGTTACGATCAATAGACCCTCAGTTCAGGAAAAATATTTTAAGAATAGGTTAAACAAATATAAAAATAAAAGCTATGATGAAAATACGGTAGAAAAAAAAATATTGATCACAACAAAAAAAATCCAAGTAAGAGTAACAACATTAATGGTAATATGATTATAGAATACACATAATTTAACAATAATAATATTAATAAATAGACAAAAAACATAGTGCTCTAATAAGCTAGAACCATGCTCTCCTATATTGAAGGAAGAAATCACTTGACTACCTAATTGTTAATTATCTATCTTAATCATCGACCTTTATATTTTTCAAAAAATAATGTATATATAAGAGATAATTGTGGACACCTTATACTCTTATCCAATAGTACAAGAACATCCTATGGCACATGTTGAAGCTGCAGAGCTAATTATTCCTGAAAGGATTATAAATAGGTACCAGTAAAATTTTACACCAAAAACTATTTATTCCAGATTTGTCATAAAAAAAAGGATAAAAAACATTTCAAATCAATATTGTTCTTCTGTGATGAATTTGGTACACATCGTTAAGTTGCTGTCGAAAAGGAGGATACAATGGAGAGTGGGCTAGTGATGGTATTTGTACTACGTACTTGCGTTTCATTGAAAGTGGGGTATATACTATATAGTAATTTGTCGTTAAAATATGAGAACAATGCATCGAATTTATAGTATTGAATTTTGAAATCAATTTTATAATTCTAAAAATAAAATTGATATGTTTCAAAAACCATCTAAAAAGTATAGAAAATCTCAACTTCCATATTTTAAATCTTTTGATAATTACTTAAAAATTATAGTCATATAAACATGACTTAACTCGTCGGATAATAAAATAGTGAACATCTTGAGGGGAACGTTTTCATAACCAACGAATGAAGCTTTTCTTTGTGCGTATCCTATATTCCAATTTAATAGCAATAGGAAGGGCATGATGAAGGATCACTCACGTCACCGACAACAGATCCGACGAGTTCAACTTTACTGAAAAAAGAAGCTAGATCTTAACCTTAAATTCAAAACCTAATGATAGAAATTATCTTAATCTTTCTTCTTGATGGTACGGTTTAAAGGAAGATCTAGAATGTTATCAAGAATTTTTAAATTTATGGCATTTGAATCACAAGTTTTTGATCAACTTGTTCATAAAAATTAAGTGAATTCCTTACTATGAATCTAGAGTTTGAAATAAACCTATTATATTTTGTTGAATTCATAGTAACTTCCATCCAAAAGCAATTCTAAAAACATAGATGTACCACAAACCAAATAAAAAAATGTATTTAGTGTGAATTAATCCCTAAGAATCCTATCGACAGTGACGGAATCAGAAATTTTATTAAAGCTGTCCAAGAATAATGGTGTGTGACTGTCAAAATAAAACAAAAAAATATTGTGCTATTTGGGGTTCAAACCTTGAATTCTTTCATTCAATTGGATACCTATTGCCACTTCACCAAAGACATAGCTTATGTCAAAAGTGTTCAACTTTAAATATATATCTAGAATTTGATATATATGCCTATAGTTAAATAACTTAACAATTAATCAAATATATCAAATAATCTTCTTGAAGAATGTGAATCAACAATTTAAAATATACTCATATAGAAAAAAAATATATACATAAAATATCTCTAATTTTACGAAGAGACTATACTGCCTATAAATTCGCACGGGCCTATTAACACTCCTCTATTCTATTTCAAGGCGGTGATAATTGGGAGGAGCGCATTTATGAAAGAAGTGTTGAAACACGTGGCTGTGGTCCTAAGTGGGACCTTTTGGAAGTTTACTACTCCCTCCGTCCCATTTTATATGATGTACTTTGATTTGGCACAAACTTTAAGAAAAATAGAAAGACTTTTAAAACTTGTGGTCCAAAATGAATGATAGAAATTTGTGTGGTTGTAAATCATTTCATTAAGGGTAAAAAGCATTTTATAGGCAAATTGTTACTTAAAATAGAAATGTGTCATTCTTTTTGGGACTGACTAAAAAGGAAAGTAAGTCATATAAAATGGGACAGAGGGAGTACTAGTAGAAGCCCAAAGAGGCCCAGAATAAGCCGCACCACATCAGTAGTCTTCGCAACTTGTGGGCCGTGGCCCATCATTGTGACTGGGACACTTTTGTCATTATAAAAGTTAGTAATTGTCGGGAATCTCACATGCAAACGTGTCAGTTTAATCTATATATTCATAATTTACTATACATTTTGTGGGAGTAACGTGACGAAAATATTTATCTTCCTCTCATAATTTTGATTAAATCAAATAAAATTTACCATTAATAATAAGTAAAAAATAAAATAGTATTCACATGAATAAATATTTATATAAAATATATGCCTTATGTGTTGAAATAAAATTAACAAAAAATGACTAAATCGTTATTTAGATTCAGGTGTAAATATCTTATTCACTTTTAAAGAAATTCATATTTTTGTTACGCAGGCTTTTCTATCAATGCGATTATCTTTTATCTTGATCACAATTACAAACATGTTATGCACGCCGTTAATTATGTTTTCTCTTTGTTCCTTGACACAATTATTATGAATTTTATTCAACATGTATTTGCTTAGCAGAGAGCATTCATGGCAAACTCTACAAGTTGGAGTAAATGATTATAATGATTATATAGCATGGGAAGGGGGGAAATATTACGTGGTTAATTATGAATAGCATTTTAATTATTTATTAATTCTCTTATTCAATTCGAAAAATTTAATAAGTAGTCCGTATCTCATGTCCCATAAGTACTTTTGGTCCCATTTCTTGAAATTAAACTTTTTCAAAATAATGTAGCATTAAATATCATCAAGTGTAGATAAGATAAGTAGGTTTTTCTTTTTCACTTTATTTAACTTTCTAGAATTTATAATTATAACTATAGTAAAAAATAAAAGTTTATATTATTTGTGACAAGTGTAGAAATTCAATTTTAAATTTAAGAGATAGTTGCCAGAATTTCTTAGATTTATTTTGTTGAATATTCTGAAAAGAACAGTGTATACTTGTTATCATACTGGCAATTTTATACTACGTCACTATTATGCAGAGTACTCGAAAACTATACGCCCAAGTAGACGATGTATCATCCTTTGTCTATTTAAGGTTTGGAATTTGGATTATTATTCAAAGAAAATGATTTATAGAGTTTGAATTTTGACAATGATAGTGTAGATTTTTTACCTCACTAGATAAAAATGACAACCTACATTATTATAATAGGCAACTTTTGTTTATCAAAAAAAAAATAGGCAACTTTTAATAGTATGTCTCACATAAGTAACCTCAAAAATTATATTCATGCTAGTTGTTGTAAGAGACAAAATTCCCCTTCCCCACATAGCTATCCAATAATTATTCTAAATAACTATTACTCCTTCCGTTTCACAAAGAATGACCTACTTTAATTTGACACTAAGTTTAAGAAAATAAAGAAGATTTTTAAATTTTGTGGTCTTAAATTAAAGTTGTGTTAAATGTATAAAATTGTCCTTTAATCTTGTGGCCTTAAACATGCCCCGTGAAAAGCTGAAATTAAAACGTTTTCAAAAAGGGAAAGAGGTCATTCTTTTTTAAACAGACTAAAAATGAAAGGAGGTCATTCTTTTTGAAACGGAAGGAATACTAATTAATAAGAATTATGATAGAATAATATAATTTGTTGTATTTTTTTAGTATTAATATTTCGGATGAAAACAAATCCTATTCGTGATCATTGTCTCCTTTTAAATAAATTTTAGACTATGCAAATTTGAATAATCAAAATCTCAATACATGTTCATATAGCACAAAAAAAAAAAACATATCTGCTCCATCCCTTTCACAATTGAAGCGTAGGCAGGGCATATTTAGCTTTTGTTCAAATAATTTATTTATGTTAATAAATTTATTAAATATGTATATATAATAAATTTAAAATACACTTATCAATATTTGAATGAATAATCAAAAACTTATGAAAAGTACTATAAATTACAATCTTTTATATATTAATATGATGAAAAATATATTATAAAATATTTATCAATGTTCTTATAATTTAACTTTAAAAATGGAAACAATGCAATTAAAAGTGAACGAAAGAAGTATTATGATAAACTATTTATACTATTCATTATTTCTCAGGTAACTTATGAAGTTCAAAATATAAATAAATAAAAGTGAACAAGCAAGTAGCATATGACATCCCCTATCTCTTTTCTCATCTCGGTTCCTTCCCGGATGTAATAGAATATATATTTTTAGTTCGTCCAATTAGTTACAATGGAAGTGTGTTTTTAAAATTATATTGATATCATACATATTTTTTCCTCTAAAATTATTACTCCAACAATTTCAAGTTACTTGTCTAACTTTTTGTTTTAAAAAGAAAGATAGATTTTTTTTTTTATCATTTTTTAATTTCAACTTTTATAATATGTTTATAATCACAAGATTAAAAATATTTTGATACATTCTACATAATTTTAGTCTAAAATCACATTCAAAAGTCTTTTTTATTTTCAACTTCGTATCAAGTCAAAAATTAGACAAACACATTGAAATGAAAAGAGTGTTATATATACTCCCTTCACTTCGTTTTAGTACACCCTCCGTCCAACAATAGATGTCCACTCTACTATTTTGGGATATCTAACAAGACTTGTCGACTTTACGAAATTAATGGATAATTTCCACTTGATTCCTAATTTACCTTTATTATTAATTATAGTCATTTTTCAAGATAATATATTTATTAATATTTAAAGGGCGATAAAATAAAACTACCCTTTTATTTATAATTTATTAAGAAATATGCAAAATCAATAGTGAACCACAATGAGAAATAAACTTAAAAATAGGAGGTCACCTAGTACTAGTAGTGAGGTGGTGGGGGTGTTAACCATGGTTAGGAGAAGAGGAGGGAATAAATAAAGTACGTCATGATTTGAAAAAGAAGAGTGAAGGTAGAGGGAGTATTAGATTAGATGCAGATCCCCAATAAACCACATGACCTCGGGTATTTAAAAACCCCACAAAGCGCAAGTGAAGAATAGTGGCCATTGCCTCGTTATAGCGCATATCGATCACTTCACCCAACACTACTACTAGAGAGAGAAAGAGAAACCTTTATTATTGCAATCTCTTCAAATTTCTATTCCCAAGACTAGATAGAGTTAGTTTTCTGGTCTTTGGTCTTCTCCTCCTCCTGCTATTTCTTACTTGCTTGGGAGTGAGTGACTACTGCAAGTGTAAGTACAAAGAGAGGGGCACAGGACGAGAAATACAGATAAAAAGCAAATTTTTCTTCACTAGAATCAAAAGGTATACTCAAATCATCCCTTTCATGGATCCGCATTTTCCGCTTCTTGTTCTTCAGTAATGACTTATTACTATACTAGTTTTGTCATTTTCATTCGTATTTGTTTCTGTTACTTGTGTGCATCCAGCTTTTTGAAAAGAAAAAAAACTCTCACACAAATGGGTAGAGAGTGGTTATACTGGGGCAGTGGCAGTGGTACTAGTAATAAATCCAGTACTCAAAGAGGAAGTAGAAGAAAAACAAAAGGAGAAGAAGTCATCAATAATATTATTAATGAAGAAGCTACACCTCCTCCTGGTGGCTGCATGTGTTTCCAAATCTTCGATTTACCCCATTTTCAAGTAGCTTTGAACCAACAATCTCGCTCTCTCAAGCAACATCATCATCATCATCCTTCTTTCTTTCAACAACACAAAGAACCTTCTCTCCTCAAAGGTAACTCTCAACAAAATCACTCGTAACAAATCTAGAAATTTTACTCGGAATATATATTTATGATGTTTTCTGATAAAAGTTGGTTCAATAAATCTGGTCACTGAAATCACCCCAACTCTTTTCTCTAGTTTGTTGATTAATTTCAACTTTTATTGATAAATGCAGGAGTTGAAGCACCAAGAAACAGCTTGGAATTAGATGAGCCTGTTCCAGAACGGAAATCAGTATCAAGTTCATTGTCGTCTTCATCAACCATGAAAGTAGACGAACAAAATTTGAATATCCCGGTTAGTCTAATTGTAACCGTTACCTTCATTATCTTCTTTCAAATATTATTATAATAAGCTTTTCACTTCCCAATGTTGTAGAGAGAGAGAGGATACTTTTTTGTTTGTTTGTTTGTTTGGAGTGGGGGTGGGGGTGGGGGTGGGGTAAGAATACATGTTCTTTGAAAGTTGAATATTAGACACAAATTTTATTTGAAAATAGAGATGGTTTGTGTATTTTATATTTCAGGTAGGTATTCAAATCAGAACAAGCTGTGATTCGAGATCACCGCGAGTGTCAACATCAGGCGGATCAAGAACAAGGACAGATCATGATATATCATCAGAATGTAGCAGCAGCTCACCAGCGGGGACCAAGACCCCAACTCTAGTAGCTAGGCTAATGGGCCTTGATCTCATCCCTGAAAACAATAACTCTCCTCGCATTTCAATTTCAACTAATTGCAATACAAAGTCACAGTCAAAGAATGTGTTGGTTAACAATAATAATAGCAGTAAAAACAGAAGACGATTCAGTAGCTTTGAAAGTAGTGATACTAATTATATCACTACAGGTACTCTGTCACTACCAGAGACGCCCAGAATATCTTTAGCCAGAAGGTCAGATGTAGATCATCATCAACGCCACCAGCATCACAGGTTATCTCTTCAAATTAACAAAGAGAACATGGGTGATGCATTTGAATTTTCAGATTCTTCTTCTACTACCAGTGTCAGTAGGAAAATGGCGAGGAACAATAGGATGAGTTTTTATCAACAAGAAAATGATAACCAAACGAGAAGTCCAGGGTACTATGCTAGGCAGATTGTGAAGCAAGTGAAAGAAAGCGTCAGCAGAAAAGTTGGTCATGACATTACCAACACTGCTAGTACTAGTATCAGGAGAAAAGATGATCAATTAGCTGCTAAATATGATCAAGTTGTGTTGCTCAAACCAAAAAAAGCATCAAATGGAAATGACGATGATTTTAGACCAAGCAAACAAACAACTCCTTCTTGCTCACCTAGGTTCAGATTTTTGGAGCCCAAGAGTACTGGTACTAAACATCAAACCTCTCATTCACCCAAATTTTCACCATTATCTCCGCTTTCAGAGACTACCACTTTATTATTACCAGCAAAAATTGTCACTAAGCCTAAGCCTCAAAGTTCGCCGAAAGATCAAGTGCAACAAAGAAAAGGTGACAAATTTGTTCCAAAGAAGCCACCGCAAGCTTGTGATGCTATTCGGAGCAAGAAGGAAGAGCTATTTGTTCGTTCAGCAGCAGCAACAAATAAAGCAAATTTTGCGGAGAAGAAATGCAAGCTGAAAACTCCATTGTCAAATCAACTTGTTAACACCAGTACTGTTCCAACTATTTTGCCATTAAGGAAAGACCCGTCTCCTCCAACCACCAAGTTACTCATTAAGCAGGTACTAAATTAATATTAATGTTCTTTACTTCAATATCAAGTATTCTCTCTGTTCCACTTTTACTTTACATGGCATTATCACTATTTAAACATTAAAAAATTAGCAAGTTTTTTTCAAAATAATTTGAATTATTAATCATTATGACTTATAATAGTTTTACTTTCATATCTAAATATGTGAAAAACTACAAACAAGCTCCTGTTTGACAATAGATTTTTATATTTGAAATTTGAAAAACTGAGTTGTATTTTGTTTGAACTTTTGTGCCCAGTTTATGGAACTTGAAAATTTTGAATATCTATGGTCAAACAGCAGTTAAATATTTGTATTTGAAAGATGAGTAAATTTGGTCATGTTTGTTTGTGCGACAGTCTCAGGAATCAGATACTTATCCATCGAAAAGGAGCAGCAGAGAGTTATCTAGTAGTTCGAGCCATAATAATTCGTACTACTACAAACTCACCACACTCCAAGAAAACCGCGACAAATGTAACGGTGTCATTTCCATTGATGGACTCAATTTTCATCATCAGTACATTCAGAGAATACTAAAACGTACGGGTCTTGACAAAACTACTCCAATCTCCTTAGCCAAATGGTACTCTCCTTCTCACCCACTTGACCCCTCCATTTTTCACTACTTAGAACTTTTCAATTCTACCACACATAATTTAACCCTCAAATGCAATCGAAAGTTAATTTTCCATCTTGTCGACGAGCTACTGGTCGATATCTTGATGAAAAATAACAATTTCAAGCATCGATCGATGGATGGGGAGGAATTGATTGACACATTGTGCTCGAGAATACGAAGTTTTCCTTCAGCTAATTGTCAAGTTCTTGAAGATATTGATGCATTGATAGACAAAGATATGGAAATTGGTGCAAGTGTATTTTTTGAGGAACAAGTGGAAAGTATAGTGTGTGAGATTGAACGTGAGATTATGGAAGAAGTGGTGCATGATACTGTGTGATGATTGAAAAAAGAAACAAGGTCTGACTTGGGTCACATGGGGTAATTCACGTGATGAGATGCCATTCATTTTTAAGGGTCATGGGGACCAATATTATTAGTCATTGTTGGACTCATTCTACTTGCAAAAAGGCAAATTAAGTGTAGTGATAAAACTATAATAGGAGTTGTTGCTTTTACTTTTTCTAATGTAATTACTATTACTATATCTCAATAAACAACTCATATTAAATTGCTTTCTTTTAATCTTTTTTCGAGGTTAGTCACATCAACACATCCTATTAATTCGAAAAAAATGAGATAAAAGTGAAAAAAGGATAAGTAGGCCCCATTACTTTTTTCTCTACTTTTTTATTTTTAATATTAATAAAAAAACTAAACTGGACAACTATTGAAGTTGTCCCTATAACTACGACAGTTGTTGGACTAAAGTGTAAAAGTTAAAAGTTTGGGACTATTGAAAAAACATCTATTAACATAATTAATACTATTTGTCACTTCTACCCAATTTTTAAGACTTGAAGGACTCTTACCTAATTGACTAATTAGTTTGTCCCTTTTAATAGACCTTCCCACGGTTATATGAGTTCTTTAAAATATGTATAATTTTTTTTATATATATATATATTTAGTGAATATTTTAATATGAATATAAAATTGGACTAAATCTGTTGATTCTGTTGAATATATGTATAATATTGAAGCTTGCTTCAGTCTAAGTAGTTATCCTTTTAAAATTGTTCAAAAATTGATTTGACAGTAAAAAAATACTAGTTTAAATTCAAAATGTTTCAACTGTCATGTTGTTCAAATTCCAATGACTTACAAGTTACACCAGATCTTATCAGTTGCAAATTTGTTATTCCTTATTGAACTATTGGCAAAAACAAAAAAACAAAAAATATCTTTCAAATGGGGTTTTCTTGAATGATAAGCGTTTTTCGCCTCAAACTTTAAGATAGTGAGTTTAAGAAAAAAAATACAAAAACTCTTAGAAAAGTATATTTTAAAAGAAGTATTTTTTCGATTAAAAAGGGGTAAAACTTCCCTTAAAACACACACACAAAAAAATAGATGAATTAGTCCCGTGTTGCTTTCAAATATTACAAGTTATATGGGACCATATTAGGTTGATAGTTACTCCCTCCCTCCATTCCAAAATAGTTGTAACGTTTCATTTTTCGAGAGTCAATTTAACAAACTTTCAAAGCTAAACTTGGTTAGATTAATTCGATATTTTAAAATTAAAATTTAGATATTTCATATAATTTTTCTCATATCAATATAATAAAAAAATATATCTTAAAAATATTAATCAAAATTTATACCATTTGACTGTAAAAAAAATTATGACAAGTGAAAAAGTTTTTTTAAAAAAACTGTAAAATGGGTAGTTAGAGGTTAAAACAAATTAAAAGGGGCCTCATTAGGAGAATTGCATGGTGGGATGTGTAGTACAATAGACAATTTTGAAGACAAAAATACAAGACAAGGAATAAAAGGTTATGTCATTACTTTTGGTAAAGCCACTCACTTTTGCATCAAAAAGAGGTATCAAATCATAAATCATTACGATATGATTCCTAAACTTTTTTTTATCAAAAGACGAGCTTAAAGTTTCTCATAATAACACAACAATAATGCTACTAGAACTAATATGTACAAGTTCAATTCATTAATTAGTAGTAGTATATAATTAGTACTCCCTCCGTTTCATAAAGAATGACCTCCTTTCCTTTTTAGTCAGTTTCAAAAAAATGACCTCTTTCCTTTTTTGGTAACATTTTTCTTTTTGCTTTCCACGTGGCATGTTTAAGACCACAAGATTAAGGGCAATTTTGTACATTTGACATAACTTTAATTTAGGACCACAAGATTCAAAAGTCTTTTTTAATTTCTTAAACTTCGTGCCAAGTCAAACCAGATCAATCTTTTTGAAACGGAGGGAGTACACAAAAAAAAAAAAAACTAATACTACAAAAGAAGTATAAGAATGCATTATCTGAATTGTTCTGTATCTTGTGCATACATCTGATATATACTAACCAATTTACATATATTCAATCTTAACCTTTCCAAATGGGAAAATCCACTTACAAAACAACAGATGTAATCGAATATAACAACTTAGGGTTTACCTCAACTTCCAACCTACGATATAAAATCATGATTTATAATTAGATTGATTTGAAATTGAAATTTTGTTTAAACAAATTCATAAACAAGATATCAAAATATTTTAAGACACTATATTGATAAATTACATATTTTCATTTTTAAAAATAAATAAATTTTGTAATTCACAAACTTTTAAATATATATATAACTTTATAAAGATCTACTAGTCAACACTAGTAGTAACGAGTTATTCTTTAATATATTTTTTTCATGTGGTATGTGAATCTTTACAAAATATAAACATATGAGTCAAGTTTTACATTCAAATTTTTTTGAAAACTCGAATAATATTTTTTTTGAAAATTTGAGATTTGAAATCATTATTCCAAATTATATTTTTAAACATTGATTTAAAATCATAACTTTATATCGTAGGTTCAAACACAAACACAGTTTCTGCTTTGAAGTTCAATTTGTGTTTGCTTTCCCCTAAAAAAAAAAGTAGTACGTAAAATTTTCTTTTAATACAGTATTTTATTATTGAAAATGTGCTTTTGAACTACAAAAAGTTGAAATCTTTATAAACTTTAATTTCATGTACACTTTCTTGCTCACTTCACCGAAACACAATATACTTTTACTTTCATTTTGACAACTTTTTAGAATAGTTTTTTCTAGGGAACGTTCTCTTTTATTTATTTATTTTATATATATATATTTCTTCTGGTAAATTTTACTACAAAAAGGGAAATCATGTGTACGGTTATTTTTTGCTTTTAAGATGGTGTGTGAGTGTTCTCAAAATTTTCTTTTTCACCTTATGTTCGATATGCACATTGAAACCTAATTAAATTTGTATTAGCATCAGAAAGTCCCGTTAATATTAAACTAAGGCGACTCTGTACCCAGAAAGATTCAAATCCAAAACCAAGATGAAGGAGTACTTACTAATCTACCACTCAAATTATTAGAATTATTTTTTGTGAAGATGCAATTTTTCTTTCAAAAATATTTCCCCTAAAAACTTTTGCCACAAAAGTACAAACACCCTTGCAAACTTTAGTGTACTTAAACAGAGATGTGATAGTAGAAAACAATAAATTTTTTCACTAATTATGTCCTCAAGGACCTGCTATTTGACCCACATACATAGTCCTAGCCTTACAAAAAAGAGAAAAGAAAGAAAATATATAAATAAAAAAAAACCTTTTGTTTTTCATCAACTATCTCTGTCAAAAGTTTTTTTTTTTTTTGGTTGAATCTGTTAAAAGTGAAAAGAAGTTACTCATCATACTATAGAAGAAAATTTCTTCTTGAAATAGGTTCAATTCAGTAGTACACTCTTCTTTCTTTCAAAATGAAATTCCTCAATCAACCACTACAAGCCAATTCTATATACTTTCTTGTCCTTATTCTTTTAAAAAAAAAAACCCTTTTTTTGGGGGTGATTATTTAAAGGTTTTCTTTTTCTCCTCCTTTTCAACTTTTTCCAATTTGCTATCTCCCTTGCCTCATTTTAATTCGAAAGGAATTTAACTTATAACATGTATATATACAACAGAGACGAATTCAGAATTTCAAAACAATGAATGCACCATTAATTTTTAAGGTAAGAATGAAATATCAATTTGACATTATTTATGATGGTGATTTAAGAGACAACATGTACCAATTAACTTATGAAAGGTGCAATATAAGTGAAATTAAAACTAGCTTTCAATCAGTGTGCCACTCAATCTTTTTCAATTACGAATTTTTTCAAATAATAATAATAAATATATTTTTTGAATTATACGATATCGAATTTACTCGAATAGCCTGTATTCACGTGACTTTTTTTCATGTGTAAATTCGTCCCTACGTGCTCCCACCCCACACTCGTAATAAGCAAATAGTACCAAAATGGAATTCATTTGAACTTGCATCATGCTTAAGGACAGAATTGCCATGCTCATTGGACATTTTTGAGTTTCAGTTTTGGTGAAGACTCCAAAGAGCAATAAATTTGAGTTATGTATGACCATTTTTTCCCCATTTTCAAATGAAGACAAATCCAAAAGAGGGAATTAGCATTCAACACAAATGCATAACTATAGCCAACCTAATTAAGATAAGATTGTGATATAGTGGTAAGACTGTTTCACTCTTAATTAGAGGTTTCGAATTTAAGTCATGAATATGGAAAAAATCTTATTGGAATCATCACCTTGACTAAGCCCTATAGTGAGGGATCCAAATTCAGTTGAGGCTTCAACGTATACTTAAACAAATCTATAGCCAACCTATCTACATTTTAACAAAAATATTTATGAACTGCACTACCAGGTGTCAGTATAATGAAGGAGCTGATACATATTAAATATTCTACCAAGTACCTTTTCAACTCCCCCCCCCCCCCCCCCCCCCACCCCCCCA